>NW_016803608.1:733844-741418 GCF_001698545.2 Rhinopithecus bieti | reverse complement strand
AAAAAAAAAAAAAAAAAAAAATCAAAAATTGTTTTCAAGCACTTTGCAAAGATGTAAATGAAAGAAACTGAATAAGACTGACTGGCTTTATATGATAAAGAGAGGGCAATGAAGGAAGAAATAGAAGAAAAAACAGACTGAAGGTGGAGAGCCAGGTTGTGTCTTTTTATTGTTGTTTTATTTTGGTAGGCAGAGAGAGAAAAGAAACTCTGGTAAAAAGAAGATTATAAAGATGATTTTTACAAAGTTCTGAAGGGTAATTAGAATATATATGATTAGGTTTTACAGTCATATTTGTATTTATTTGGGATGTGTTTCTAAATTGACAGTGATCTGAGGTTGAAATAAACTAAGCCCGATTTTATTCAAGTTTTAGTTCTATAAAATAAGCTTTACCTAAAGTATGTGTATTAATGCTGTTCCTTAAGGTCACCATTATAAAGATGTTATTTTATTAATGACTCAAATATTAAGGTTGAATTGAATGATTGGCAGGAGACATATATTAAATTCCCTCATTGCTCATTATTTTTTTCACTAAATTCAAGACAAAGTATAATAAAAAGATCATAGGTATTGTTTTTACCTAGAACAGCTTGTGTTTCAGATCTAGCATGCACAGTGGGGTGATTTTAGGCAAATAAAACTTAATGAATTTTTATTTCTACCTATGTAATTTTAATGACTTTTTTTTTTAGTTCTAGAAATTCTATTTGGTATTTTTTCAATATTCCCTGGTATCATTTGAAAATATAATGCTCTTTTTTCCGTTTTTTATTTCATATCTTGAATCATTTGAAACATACTCACTTTGTAGTTAATATTTAATAATTCTATTTTCTAAAGCTTTTTGGGGGGGGTCTAAAGAAGTTGTTTGTTGTATTTATTGACTTTACCTCACAACGAACTATTTCACATGTTTTGTAATTTTAGATTGTGAATACATTTTAACCACAGTGTTATCTGTTTGAATCTTGCATGCTGTGTCCTTCTAGAACAGTTTATACTTCCACATCTAAGCAAGATGAAATAAGACAGATTGGATTTACCCTTCTGCCTGAAACAACAAAAAGTCTGGACAGAATATATGAAACAACTGTTTTTAAAGACAGCCAACATTGAGCAAAAAAGACAATGATTCCTGAGAGACAGGAATGAAGAGAGCTCCAAGGAGAGATAGGAAACAAATGAGAATTTCCAAGAAAAGTGTGCACAGAAAGAGACTGCCAGGTTTTCTGAGGTGAGGTGATGGAACTGGAAATACAGAAAGGCCAAAGAGACCAGAGTTTATAGATCAGAGTATTAAGAAGAAGAAAGCTATGTAAAAAGAGAATTCAAGAGATCTGTAGAAGGTGCCCCGAAGTCAACACCCTAATGACAAGGCACACATGAACAGATTGGACAAAAAAGCAAAATGCAACTATATTCCATCTACAAAAAAAACCTACTTTAAATAAGGCATAGTTAAAAAAGAAAAGGATAGGAAAAGATATACCCTGCCAATACTAATCAAAATAAAGATGAAAAATGAATTTCAAAGCAAAAATATGACTAGGGCAAAAGAGGGTCACTTCTTAGAATGATTTGGTATTTGCTTCTACAAGGCTGCCTGTGAGTATTATTAGCTTTCATATTCATGAACACAAAGAGAGGAGACTAAGCCTAAGAATAAGAGGTAGAGACTTGGCACTGAGACTGGAATTTCTTGGCTTAAAGGTCTTCGGGCCCTATAGAGAGTAAATTCTAATCTCAAATGTGAATGCTGCTCTGAGGTAAACTCTAAGAGGAGACTGTTTTTGGACCCAGAATGTAGTAAGATGACAAACTTTCCTGTCCCCTGGTGTCATTTTTTTTTCTTACTTCACACTTTCACTGGATTCCAGTAAGTCCATCTTTTTGTAGAGGGCCTCAGTTCTAAGGCTCTACCTTGCCTCATCCGAGCCTCACCTGTATATCTATGCCTACAGTGAATGAAAACACCTCCTTTGCCCTACCCTAAGACAAGTCCAGCACCAATTCACATTTTGAGATCTAGTTTTTAGTTTTGTCTTCATGTTTGACTTCCGGGGATTTCCTTACTCTCTTGCAAGCTCAGTTATGCATTTAAAAGTGGGTTTGTTATATTTTATCCAGCAATTTTTTGTTGTTTCATTGGAAGTTTTTCAGATATAGATTACACTTTGCTGATAATGGAAGTCTGTGTTTCTCTAAGTGAAGTAGTAAAGTGGCTACAGTAACATGAGGGTAAAGTTTGGAGATAATATTCACAAAATACTGAGCACACTGCCTGGGCCAAAGTTAGTGCTCAGTACTGATAGTTACCATGGGGTGACTACAGTGTCTAAGGCATAGTGCTTTGGAGGTACAAAACAAGAGAGAATGCACTTTGGAGAAAACAAAAATACACCGGATGGAGGTCTTGTTATTTTTGTAGACTTTCTGTAGAACTTTCATCAAGACATTTTTTTTTTTTTTAAGAACTTGCTATTTTGGGTTTTAAGTAATAGCAAATGTAAATTTTTTTACGAGTTACTTTTCACTTTTCAAAATAAAATTTGTATAGAAAATGGTTTAACTATATAATAATGACTTGTCTACAGGGATTAGTTATTAGATAGGAAATTGATTGTGAAAGAAGGAAAAATCATTCATGTATGTTAAAGTCAGGGTTGTGGACACTGAGACACAAAAGAAACAGTTTTTCCTCCTAAAAGAGCTGGGGATCTGGTCAAGATATTATTTGACACATACGTACTTACAAAAATCAGCTTCCTATACTATCAGAAAATATGTGCTTAAAAAAAAAAAAGGTTACAAATAACAAGTACTGTGAAAGGTCAGAAGTGGGAAAGCATCTTGGGTTGAAATAGGAAAGACTTCATAACCGATGTGAGATGATACTGATCCTCCATAGCTGAGCAGTAATTAGGTAGTGGGGGAGAAAGGTAGCCAGAAGAAGAGACGTAAAAAAGATAGGCACGGGGCGGGGCACGGTAGCTCACGGCTGTAATCCTAGCACTTTGGGAGGCCGAGGTGGGCAGATCATGAGGTCAGGAGTTCCAGATCAGCGCGGCCAACATGGTGAAACCCCGTCTCTACTAAAAATACGAAAAAATTATCCGGGCGTGGTGGTGCGTGCCTGTGATCCCAGCTACTGAAGAGGCTGAGGCAGGAGAATTGCTTGAACCCTTGAGGCGGAGGTTGCAGTGAACCAAGATCGCTCCACTGCACTCCAGCCTGGGCGGAAGACTCCATCTAAAAAAAAAAAAAAAAAAAAAGAGGCCGGGTGGGTGGCTCACACCCGTAATCCCAGCACTTTGGAAGGCTGAGGCAGGTGGATCACAAGGTCAGGAAATCGAGACCATCCTGGCTAACACGGTGAAACCCCGTCTCTACTAAAAATAGAAAAAATTAGCTAGCTGAGGTGGCACGCGCCTGTAGTCCCAGCTACTCGGGAAGCTGAGACAGGAGAATCGCTTGAACCTGGGAGGCGGAGGATGCAGTGAGCCAAGGTTGCGCCACTTCACTACAGCATGAACAACAGAGCGAGACTCCGTCTTAAAAAACAAAAACAAAACAAACAAAAGGCACCGGCATGGAAGTGATGGCAGCCGCTGGCCGTCTGATGTGGCTGCTGCCATCACGCCGGGCACGGCAAGGGGAGGAGGTGGACAGCCCACCTTCCACCCTCCCTACTCCCTGCAGCCCGCCACCTTGGGAGCAGCCGTGATTAAGGCCAGGCCTGGTTGCGCTGAGCTGAGCCTCAGCTCTCACGGGCGGCGCTCCAGCCGGTCCCTGAGCGCTGGAACACAGTGGGGGCTTACAGCAACCTCGCCCCTATACCACATGCGGGCGCAGGTCAAGGAATGACCTGGAGCCCCCGCCCTTGGCTGTCAGGAGGTGCGGCTGGGTGCCCACTGCGCCAGTGGGAGCTGGGAACAACGGGGAGCCCTGCTCTTTCCAAGTTGGTCGGGCGGGAGCTCCCCAGGTACAACTGCAGCCACCCAAGCAAGCCGCATCCTGGCCCGGGTGCTCTTGGGAGCCAAGAGTGGGCGGGAGCCCCGCCCTCTTAGGCGGGGTTGCAGATCAAGGCATCCCTGAATTCTTAGACGGTCTGGGAAGGCCCCCCTTGCCCTTCCAGGTTCAGAGGCAGACCTCTCCCCACTCCCAGCGCAGATCAGATCTCTGACCGGGGTTGGGGCTGAGCTAGGGTGCTGTCACAGCCCCTCCTGGTGTGTGCACAGGTCAGCGGTGACACATCAGCTCCCTGTTGCCTCAGCCTGCTCCAGACTTTGGGTGTGGAGAAGCAGGAGGGGAAAGCTGAGGGGGAGCTGAGGGTACCTAGGCACTGCAGGTGCCATGGATGCCAGGGAAGCAGACATGCACCTGGGCGGAAGTGGGTGGGTGACCCGTGAAGCCCCACCTTCAGGCCGGTCAGGCCTCAAGCCTGGGGGCGGGTCGGCCAGTCCTGCTGATGGGAGGGGAATTCATGGTGCTTTTCCCGGTGCCCGCCCATGGCTGCCCATGGACCAATCAGCATGCACTTCCCCCCTCTGAGGCCTATAAAAGCCCTGGGCTCAGTCAGGGCAGGGCAGAGGACCGGATGACTAGCGGCGGAGAGCGGCTGCCATTGTTGGGAGTTCGAGACCAGCCTGGCCAATATGGTGAAACCCTGCCTCTACTGAAAATACAAAAATTAGCTGGGCGTGATGGCAGGGGCCTGTAATCCCAGCTACTTGGGAGGCTGAGGCGTGAGAATTGAGAATAGCTTGAACCTGGGAGGTGGAGGTTGCAGTGAGCCGAGATTGGGCCACTGCACTCCAGCCTGAGTGATAGAACGAGACTCAGTCTCCGGGAAAAAAAAAAAAAAAAAAAAAAAAGAGAGAGAGGACTTACCCTCTCTGCTGTTAGAGAGGACAAGACAACCAGCTGCAGGGGAACTACCTTCTCCAGGGCCTCCTCTGAGCTGTTTTAACATTCAGTAAAGCTCCTCTTGGTCTTGTTCACCCCACACTGTCGGCAAACCTCATTCTTCCTGGATGCAGGAAAAGAACTCAGGTAAAGGTGCCACCAACCACAGAGGTCTCTGGCAAGAAAAGTGACACTGCAAAGCTCCTGTAACAGAAGTAGTAAAAGTAAGTATTGAAAAGGGGAAGAACACACACTGGGGCCTGCGTTGGGGGACAGCGGGTGGCGTAGGGGGGCAGGAGACCATTAGGATAAATAACTAATGCATATGGGGCTTAGTACCTAGGTGATGGGTTGATAGGTGCAGGCAACCGCCATGGCACACATTTACCTATGTAACAAACCTGCATGTCCTGCACATATATCCCGGAAGCTAAAATTAAATTAAATTAAAAAATATATAATCTAACGATAATAATAAAAGAAAAGCTGAACTAAAGGGGATAATTTGTAAAAAGAAGTAATGGATAGGAGGGAAAAGCAAACTGAGGAAGGCCCCCAGTTTGTTAAATTTGGGACAATTTGTTATGCAGCAAAAGAAAATTAGCACAGCACCTATAACTTTATTATAATCTGCAATCTTTATCTTATATATTAAATGTTTGTATCATATCCTACTTTTGAATTTTTAGACACTGATATCCTCAATTGGTATATTTTTTGGCCTTAATTATCTAAGTCTTAGGTTTAATGGCGTCTGGTATGGATTCGTTGATAAGTTGCATTTGGGTTATCGTTTTAATTTTTTAGAAGACCTTATTAGAAGATTAATTATCACTGACAGACCATAACCTTTTCCTCAATCTTTGTTAATCATACAATTTAGTTGAGAATGCTTTTGGTTACATGTTGAAAATGCAAATTGATGTTCAGATATTAATTATGAATAATCATCTTTGGTACTACACATAAAGGTATGAAACCATGGGTGTGTGTGGGCATGTGTGTGTGTATGTGTGAGAGAGATCTATAGGTTATAATTTGCATTCTTTTTAATTTCAAATGGGTATTTAATACTCTTATTTTTTTCCTGAAGTTTTAGCAATAGGTTTAGCAACCTTTTAAACGTTAATTTTTAGTTAATCAACATTTTAGGTAATGACAAATTAGTTAAGTGGTTTTTTTTTGGTGGTGGGATGGATGGTGCTTTAGTTCTACTTTTGAATACAATTTTGTTGATATATGCACAGAAGTATACAAATCATAATGTACTGCTCAATTGATTTTCATAAAAGAAGTGCTCCTAAGAAACCAGTACCAGGTCAATAAATAAAACACCAACAGAATTTCAGAAACTTCTTTCCAGTTCCTACCTTGCTTACCCTGATGGTAATCGCTAACCTGACTTCCAACACCAGAGATTAGCTTTGCTTATTTCTGAACTTCATATAAATGGACTCATACTAAATATTCTCTTTTGTGTCTGTATTCTTTATCTCAGTATTATGTTTGTGAAATTGATTTCTGTTGTAGCTCATTCATTTTATTGCTATATTGTAGTTTATTGTGTAAATAAACAATAGTCTCTTCTGCTGTAGATAGATGTTTGGCTTGTTTCCAGTTTCTGGCTATTACAAATACTGCTGCTATAAACATTCTTACCCATGTCCTTTATGGAACATATACATATACATTTTTGTTGGGTATTTATTTAGGGTTAACATTTCTTGGTGTGGGTATGGTGGCTTACACTTGTAATGCGAACACTTTGGGAAGCCAAGGCAGGAGGATTGCTTGAGCCCAAGAGTTTGAGATTAGCCTGGGCAACATGGCAATACCCCATCTCTTAAAAAAAAAAAAAGAAAAAAAAAATTTAGCCAGGTGTGGTGGCATGCACGTGTGATCATAGCTACTCAGGAGACTGAGGTGGGAGAATTGCCTGAGCCCAGCAGATGAAGGCTGCAGTGAGCCATGTTTGTGTACTGCACTCCAAACAGGGTGACAGAGTGAGACCCTGTCTCAAAATTTTTTTTTAATTAAGAAATTGCTTGAATTTATGATATACATATTCAGCTTTACTAGATATTGCCAAATAATTTTCCAAAATGTTGTTTCAACTTACACGCTCAGCAACAAACATGAGTTCCAGTTTCTCCACATCTTCTCCAGCACTTGACATTATCTCTTATATTTATTTTGTTAAAAATTTTTTTAGAGTTGGAGTTTTGCTATGTTGCCCAGGGCTGCTCTCAAACTCCTGGGCTCAAGCAATTTTTTTTTTTTTTTTTTTTTTTTTTTGAAAATACAAGAGGTCATGAGAGTTACCAGATCAAAGGAAACTTGTAAGACCACTGATAATTTTTGTTTAATATTCTTTAAATAGTAATCTTCTTACTGACAGCATATGTAGCCCAAGCCCAATTTAATGCTCAATTAAATAACAAATATTTTAGACATTAAAATTAACATTTTGACTTCTTCTTTTTACCATTTTTTATTTTTTGTTTGTGTTTATTCAACTTTCTGAATGATGTATGTTAAGTCACTTCAAATCCTTTTTGAAAAGCAATGATGTATAAATAAATACTGTTAAGACCATCAAGCATCTTCTATACACTACAGAAGCCAAAGTATTTAAAAAGCATGACACATTTTTTTTTTTTTTT
>NW_016803608.1:715021-733753 GCF_001698545.2 Rhinopithecus bieti | reverse complement strand
CACATTTTTTTTTTTTTTTACTGTTCCTTCTGGATCCTATAACCTTACTTTCTATATAACATCATGACATCCACGCTGATTTTTCTTCCTAACCATTTAGTCAGACTTTAATTGGTGAATTTCTGAAACCTTGTGTACTGATTTCTGAGAACATTGATTGTATATTTATTTGAATCTTTTCCAATTTTATACACCATATTTAAAAGGAAGATAGGGTAAAGTTCCAAAGTATTAATTGCAAGTCCAACCATAAATTTAATAGTCTAGCTATTCTAAGTGAAGTAAATTATGTTTCACGAACTAAAAATGTAAGTATAAATGATATTCTTCCTACATTCAAAATAAATTTGAGGTGGGTTTGTAGACTAATATATTGTAAGTTTCTTTCATTTAAATGTAAAATATTAATGCAAATATATATAATATACATTATGCATGCCTTTTTCATGTATTTTTTTTTAGTATTTTTTATTTAAAGATGACATATTAATGTCACATGGATGTATATAAATAATATACATTATTATGTGGTTATGAAAACTATCCAGAACTTAGTTCTAAAATCACAAGTATACTTTCATATTTTGCCTTTCTTATAATTATCTTACTTTTACCATGTAACACATCCAAGTTTCATTCATTCATTCATTCATTCCACATATATTTATTAAATGCCTACTAGAGGACAGAATATCAGTTTTTTTTTTCTTTTCTTTTTTTTTTTTTTTGAGATGGAGTCTCACTCTGTCACCCAGGATGGAGTATGGTGGCGCAATCTCAGCTCACTACAACCTTCGCCTCCTGGGTTCAATTGATTCTCCTGCCTTAGCCTCCCGAGTAGTTGGGATTACAGGTACGTGCCACCATGCTTGGCTAATTTTTGTATTTTTAGTAGAGACAGGGTTTCGCCATGTTGACCAGGCTGGTCTTGAACGTCTGACCTTGTGATCTGCCCGCCTCAGCCCCACAAAGGGCTGGGATTACAGGCATGACCCACCGTGCCCAGCCCAGGATATCAGTTTTCTATTGCTGCATCACATATTATCACAAACTTAGCAACTTAAAACAACACAAATTTACAAACTCACAGTTCTCCAGGTCAGAATTCCAGATGCAACATGACTGGATTCTCTCCTCAGGGTCTCATCAGGCTGAAATCCAGGTGTGGGTTGGGGCTGCTTTTCTCACTCTGGGCTCAGGTTTCTGTCCAGGCTCGTCCAGGTTGTTGGTAGAATTCAGTTTCTGGGATAGTGGGACTGAGGTCTCTGATGTCTTGCTGGCTGTCAGCTGGGGGCTGCTGTTAACTTTCAGAGGCTGCCTACCCTTCCCTGCCATGTGACCTTGTCCACAATATGGCAGTTCCTTTCTTCTGAACAAGTCATATGCATCTCTCTGACTTCTGAAATCAGCAGAGAAAAACTGAGTTTTTAAAGACTCATGGGATTAGGTCAGGCCCTCCAGGATGATCTCCCTATCTTAAGGTCAATGATTTGGAACATTAATTGCATCTGTAAAATCTCTTCACAGCAATTCTTAGATTAGTGTTTGAATAAGTGGGAGAATACATAAGAGGCTGGGAATCTTGGAGGGCCATCTTAGAATTCTGCCTAAAACAGTCAGATATTTAACTATATGTCCTGTTACTTAGGACCTATTAGTGAAAAAGCAGATAAAAATTCTAGTCCACCTGGAACATACATTCTAAGAGAGTTTAAGGGGAAAAGTGTTTATACTGTTTATTTGTATTGTCTTACCCCTTCAGGAGTTTTAGGAGATAGCCAGATATAAACAGTCAACAGAATAAGCGAATATACCTGTTTTACATTTTTTATCCTTAGCTAGTATTCAGTTAACTATTTTTAACAGATGGCATTTTTTCTCTGTATGTGCTTATAAATGTGTATATAATGAAAATTTCTGAGTTGTGTTGAGCACTTCTTTTTTTTTATTTTTTATTTTTTTTTTTATTTTAGGCTTGTGGAATTTCCAAATGGGGGAAGGGATCTTAAAGATCATGCTATGTTTTGTTAGCATTTAAGAATAAGGCAGTCAAAGAGACTTTTTCTGTTTATATTTAATAAAATACCAAGGTGCTATTAGATATTTTTTGAATGTGTATACTTCTTTTCAGATGATCACAGATGTGACCATCCCTAATAAGTGCATTTCTTGAAATAGAGCACAAACTCAAATAACAAGAATGGGCAGGATACCAAGGAAACAGACTAATCAGGCAGATGGTGACTATTTCATAGGGAAAGTCTGAGTAAACCAATAGCTCTACAACAGGGATCTGAAAATAAAGGAACATTAGTGAGCATGAAAAAAATATTTTTTTCATATTTTTTCATTACCTTATAAAAATTAGATTTACATACACACTTTTACCTATTACCACAGATTATATGATAAACTTAGTTTTTCTTTCATTATAATGTTTTCTCTTCATATTAGCAAAATTTTGTCAAAAAACAACTTTTTCATAATTAAGATGCAGTAATGGATTTCCTTTTTTTGCTATACCGTCTGAGTACTTGCATGATTTTTTGAAACCTATTGGTCTTTTAAAATTTCTTAATCATTTTGAAATAAATTGATTTTTACATTTAATAAAATAGATTTATATTTTGTGTAAAATATAAACATCACAATAAACTGAAATACATTTGCCAAAGAATAAATTTTTTTGTAAAAAACAGAAGTAAAAAAAATCCTAGCAGGAAACCAGGAACGGAATCAAAACACAAAAAGGTATCTCGGGCACAATGCCCTGAAGGTCAACAACCATGGCCAAGTGCATGAGGTAATATCAGGAATAAGAAAACACCCTGGGTTGGATCCTTGACATTCTGATCCTAAGATCATTAGCGATTGTGCAAAAATGTAATGTGTAAAGTGACTTATTAAGTTGTCAGGTGAATGTTGCTTCTCATTTCTACTTCACAAAACCCTGGTGAGGCAAAGCAGTTCTTATTCCCATTTTACAGATGAAGAAATACATACAGAAAAATTAGTTTGCCAATATTCATAGTTGCCAGAGTGGCAGAGCAAGAACTAAAACTGAGTCTTCTAATTCTGAATTCAGTGCACCTTGGGACTGAAGAATGGAATGATCAGGAGACAGAGAGACTATCAGTTGAAGAAATGAACTTTTTTCCACTTAGCATCTTAATATATACATAGCCTGTATTTGACTGTATTCTTACTATAGCATACTGCATTTAGTGTATAAAGATAATGCTTTGGGGTTAGCATTATTTAAAAAAATAGTTTCTTTCTAAAATTTGTGAATGGACATTTCATTGCACAATTTTTTTTCTCTTCATATGAACTATAAGAAATTAAAAAGAGTGGCTGGATGCAGTGGCCCAAGCCTGTAATCCTAGCACTTTGGGAGGCCAAGATGAGTGTATCACTTGAGGTCAGAATTTCGAGACCAGCCTGGCCAACGTGGCGAAACCCCATCTCTACTAAAAAATACAAAAAAATTAGCTGTGTATGGTGTCATTTGCCTGTAATTCCAGCTACTCGGGAGGCCAAGGTGAGAGGATCACTTAAACCTTTGAGGCAGAGGTTGCAGTGCAGAGATTGCAACACTGCACTCCAGCCTGGGTGACAGAACGAGATTGTCTCAAAAAAAAGAGAAGAAAAAAGAAAAGAAAATCAAAAGAGCAACCACACACACACACAGACAAACACACACAGAGGAAAATCTAATGGCCCAGACAGGGGCGAATCCCTCACCATGATTTCATGATGCTAAAGATACTTTCTACAAACATCCAAGTTCATTGCAGTAGGGTAGGAAAGGTGAATTTAAAAACGGCAGTGAAGAGGAACCAGGTTTTTAGGGGCCTGCAATCTGATGAAAGCACAAACACCCTGTGGTGATTTGCTCTTCTCTTAGAAGAGAACCACTCTCTTAAGAGGCACAGTTGTTCCATATGAATCTGCTCTCCTCCCCTATGTATCACAAAGTAAGAATAATACTTTAAGAAGAGTAGGAGTAAATAGACTACTTCCATCTCCCAACATGTATAATCCACAGTAACCTGTAGCCTTCTAGAGAGCAAAGACTGATATATACACTCTTAAATTTTTCCTCGAGTATAAGCGGAAACACTAAAAATATTATTGTTTACAAGCATGTATATATGAAGTTTTTGGCACAGGCTAACCACTGTTTACTAGACCCTTTTCCTTTTATTCTTGGATGAACCACTAAACATTACCTTGCAGTTAGGTATGAATTATTTGCAGTTAGGTATACCCATAAGATGAAATCCAGCCAATGGAATATTGGAGAAAGCACTGTGTGTCATTTTTAGACCAGGTCCATCGCATCCTACATGCTCCTTCCTTTTTTCACTTGTTGGATGTTGATGCCCAGTGTGTTCTTGGAAGATGTGTATGCAAGTCAGCAATCTCCTTTAGTCCTGGTCCTTGGATGACTGTGGTGGAGCAACAACAAACAAACAAACAATGCTATATGAAAACCTTCAGCTGCCTTGGTCTGCTTATGTATAAAAGAAATAAATTTTCATTATATTTGAATCATTATTTTGGGTCAACTTCTTATAGCTGTTAGGCAGTTAGCTTACCTTAACTAATTTGTTAAGTGCCCTAGATAAAGTGCCCCATGAGAGAATACACTTGTGATTTCCTTCTTTCTTTGTGACTGAGAACAGTTGCCAACTTCCTCCCTGTGGCCTAGTGTTTCTGCCTGAGAGTCTTCACTATTGCCTAACCTCTGAGCTTGTTGTATCATTTCTGGAGAAAACAATGTGTTGCCATATCATTTTGTGTTCAAAAGTGCTATCCACTCTCGCCCTAATCTCAACTGTTTCATGTCTGTTAAGTTGAAGTACCCTAGCCAGTTCAGTTGAAATTTCCATTTACTGAATATAATCCTGGATGAGAATTGGTCAAGATTTGATAATTCTTAAGTGGCACAGTCGGTCGGTCCACCTTTGAACCTGAGGCACTAGAGAGGCCAGGGTATCATCCAACTTCCATGCTTTGCTATGACTCACCAGCACTGTGAATGTTACTCTGCTATAGTCAAAGCAAAGCTGAACTGAAATTCTCTGTCTTTCCTGACACTAATGGATCTAAGGGGAATATTAGAAGCATAACTGGAATTGTTATGAAAGAATTTAGATTTGTAATCTGGATACCTGATATAGCAGAAGGTGGGTTAAACATTTATACTCTGAAGTGTATTAGTTACACTCCAAAAAGGGTAGGGGCCATCCTAGCTACAAATAAATTCATTCAGATGTGGCTAATATGATACTTTAGGTACAGAATGAAGAACAGGAAGGATAGTTGCACCTATTAAGTGGACTTCACAATTTTTTATTTCTGGTAACAGCTTTTCATATACTTGGGAACATGATGGGACTTTATTTACTTATTCGTTTCTTTAAAAAACTTTTCATTTTGAAAAAAGTTCAAGATTAGAAAAAAGTTACTAAGTATGACACAGAATTGCTATATTTACTTCATCAAACTAGTGTTAGCATCTTACCGCACAGCAAGTATCAAGCAGGAAATATTGAGAAAATATTAACTAATTTATAGATCTTATTCAAATTTCATTAGTTATTTCTCTAATGTTTTTATCTGATTCACACATTGCCTTTAGGTGTCATGTCTCCTTGGTCTCTTCCAATCTATGAGAGTTCCTCAGTCTTTCTTTGTCTTTCAGTTCCCTGTCTTTCATAACTTTGATACTTTTAAAGATGGTCAGGTTTGTTTTGTTTTTCCCTCCACTCGCTGACGGCAGATGGTCAGGTATTTTGAAGAATGTTTCTCAATATGTGTTTGACGTTTTCTCATAATCACATTTAGGTTAGGCATGTTTTGCAAGACTAGGACAGCAGTCTATGACTTTCTCAGTGTGTCACAGTAGAAGACACATGACTGATACATCTCAATACTGATTATGTTACCCTTGAGACACATTGATATCATGTGCCCCTTGATATTATTCACGAGAAAGGCACATGTTCAGACATGCTGTTCTCCTTTTTACTGGCTGAATGTTTTTGTTTAGAGTGACCCTGTAAGTTATTTGTGGTAGATGAGAAAACCTCCTTCAGATTGGGGTCCCTGAATGATTGTGTGGAGTAGAATCATCTCCAGCTCCACCCACTGACTTATAGTTGTGTTGGTCTGTTTATGTGTAAGAAAAACTTCTATTGTGTTTGAGACATTGTACATTTTGGTTCTTTTCACCTGCTTCAGCCTCCCAAAGTGCTGGGATTACAGGCAAGAGCCTGTAGAAGAGTCATTGGCCTACTTCATTACATTACCTAGGATTAGATTCAGTTCCCTGTTGGGGAAAGCACTTCATCCAAAAACATTTCTGTGATTTTTCTTCTCCTTTATTGATAGTTTCTAACTCTGTTTCTGTAGCACGCATCTCCCATCAATATTTCTATCCAGTTCATTTCAAACTCAAGTACTCTGAAATATTTTAACATCCCACTCCTATCTGTAATCCTACCATATTTCAAGTTGCCGTTTTTAAGAACCCCCAAATTCATCTTTTGTTTTACAGTATTTAATGAGATTTATCAACATGTTCACCAAGTATTATTTTTTACAGACATTGATTTTTGCATCCTACATACTTCAGCAGTTATTTTAAAGAGGGTCTGCAATTGGTACATTCTGACTATTCTGATAAATGTTTATTTCACGATACATCTTGAATGATAGTTTTGCTCTTTGAAAGTATCTGTTTTCTAGTATCAAATTTGTAAAACTGAAAATGGATTAAATTCACCTGAAAAATACAGAGATTCTCAGATTGGATTAAAAAAACCTAAGTTTAGGCTATATGCTTTTTTTAAGAATCACACCCAAAATATAATAATCTCAAGAGGCCGGGCACAGTGGCTCTTGCCTGTAATCCCAGCACTTTGGGAGGCTGAACTGGGTGAATAGCTTGAGCTCAACAGTTCAAGACCAGCCTGGCTAACATGGTGAAACCTCGTCTCTACTAAAAATACAAAAATTAGCTGGTCATGGTGGCACTCACCTGTAATCTCAGCTAGTCTGGAGGCTGAGACATGAGAATCACTGGAACCCAGAGGTGAAATTTGCCATGAGCCGAGATTGCGCCACTGCACGCTACCCAGGGCTACAGAGTGAGATTCTGTCTCATAGTAATAATAACAATAATGATCTCAAAAGACTGAAATTATATCAGGTGCTCAGATAATGTTACTTTATTATAATGTTGATGGGAAAAAAATTAATTCGTGGCTGAGGCTAATATCTCTGTGAAATTTGCACCTTTTCCCCATGTCTGTGTGGATTTTCTCCAGGTACTCCAGTTTCTTGCCACATCCCGAAGATGTGCATTTTGGGTGAGTGGGCATGTGTCAGCGATCTCAGTCAGAGTGAGTGTGGGTATATGTATGAGTGTGCACTGTAATGGGATGGTGTCATGGCCAGGGTTGCTTCCCATCTTGTATCCTGAGCTGCGGAATGGACTTTGGCCACCTGTAACCTGAACTGGAGTAAGTGGGTTGGAAAATGAATGAATAAATGAATACAAATTATTATAAGATAAAATATAAAGTATTTGATGATCATACAAATGCAAAACAATAAACAATGTTGTATGAAAGTGCTTACAGAAACTGCCTTATTGATTACTGTTTTTTAACTGTGTATTGGTAGGAAGTACTCCTGACAATTTTCACTTTGCAAACATTTATTTCTTGATTTAACCTACCACGAGGTTGACTGCTATCACTAACTGATTCACCAACAATTGGGCAAATAGCTTACTTATTTTTGTTGATTTTTCTTAAATGTATGTATAGCTTACATTTATATCAATATTTAACATTAGAAGTGTTTCAAGTCTTCACTTAGAAATTTGGTGACGTTTTTGTGATACAAATATGCCATAGGAAATAATTCTTGTTTATATTAATTAACCTATGATAAAACTGGTTTTGTTACATGGCATCTCACTTGAAGTTGAAGTTTCCAAGACCCTATCGACAACGTTGAGAATTTACTGTCATAGGTTGAAAAAATGTACACCAGGAATCTGACCAAAATAAATCTGACAGTAATATTGATATTAGAAAACAACTTTAAGTCTAATAATGATTTTTCTCTAAAGAGGTTGATTACTTCATGATAGAAGGATCACATCACCATGATGACACAGACTGTTAGTACACATCAATATCCATTTTGTCTTCTTTTTTGGCACACAACCAAAACTGACATAGCCTTTTTATAATTCTATTGGGCCTATATAACTGAGTTTTAGCCAGTGGAATATGTCCAAGTGACATTTGCCACTTCTAGGTCTGGCACATTAACGCTTGATGTATTACATTTCAGACCCTCTTATCATTCTGCAGTGTGTTTGACAATCTGTTGTTTAAGATCTATATGCACTGGGTACTGTTGCTTGCCTTCCATTCCTACTCTTACTAATCAGATTCCTATTATAGCTATTTCTGTCCTTGATTCATTTTTTATATTAGATGTGTGTGTGTTCATGTGCATGCATGCACCCACGCCTGTAGGTGTATACGGGAGTGGTGGTAAAGACAGATAGGATGTTTCTTCAGTTCATGGGATTTTATTTCAGGATAATTCAAACATTCACATATTGGAGAAGATGCCACATTTCTTGAATGTCTTTGGCTTTGAGCTGAATGCACTAACTAGAAGGGACTTCGGATTGTCCTTCTGAGAGGAAGATAAGTATACTCTTCATACACAGGTAAGAGTGAAATGATAAAAGAATGTTCCTTCCTCCTTTTCTTCCTGGACAACAGATCAAATATTTCTCAGATCTTTTACAGTTGAATTGGAGTCACATGGACAGGTATGATCTTAAAATATAAAAAAATTATTTCAAAATTACATGCTAAAATTTTATAAAAATAAATTCTAAAACTAACTCAAATGGAAGCATTTGATTTAAAATTTATCCAAAAAAGTTTGAATTTTATATGAAACAGGATAGAAGAGGAAAAAGCTAAAGAAATAAAATATAAAGAAATTATGGCTGGGGACAGTGGCTCACACCTGTAATCCCAGCACTTTGGGAGGTTGAGGTGGGAGGATTGATTGAGGCTAGGGTTTGAGACCTGTTATTTGAGGCACATGGGAAGGAAAGTTTTCTTTGAGATGTTCCACATTTTATAATATTCTTCAAGAGATTTACAGAGTTCTTTGAGTGAATTGTTGGTTTATTCTTAATACTGAATTTCCTATTCAAATTTATATAGAAGTTCATTTCTTACAGTGATCTCATCTCCTATTAAGATATTCTTCAAGGCAGGTTCTTGGACAGTTTCTCAATGACAGATTTTAAAATATTGTTAATCTTTTATTAACATGAGAGCATAATTATTCCAGACCTGGAGGCCATCCTTTAAGCTTCTTGCAAGAGTCTGGGAGCACAAAGAGTCTACTCACCACTGGGTAGTGGGCCATGGACACCCCAGTCCCCACCAGAAGTCTGGGATTGCAAAATGGGACTCTGGCAGCAAATTTCAAACTGTATGCCAGACCTGGCCCTTTGCAGGTGAGCATCAATAAAAATTTAAATTACCAAAATTGACTCAAGGGTAAACCTATGTCTGAGGAGAAAGCCTTCAGAAAATTGACTTAGTGAGCAAAACTTACCCAAAATAAATACAGCAAGTTCTAGAAAATTTTACACAGGCATTACCAACAAATGCTTCAAAGCACAGAAAAGTCTCCTTTGCACAAAATACTACAAAATATAGAAAAAGAGGAAAATTCTGTAGCTTCTCTCATGAAGTTAATGTATTCTAGTTACCTGAACTAGAAAAATAAGAGAAAGAAAAATTGTAGGTTAATCTTCGTTATGAGTACATGCAAGTATCATAAGATATTGACAAATTGAATCAAGCATTTTAAAAAATGCATTATGATCAAATATGATTTATCCTAGAAATAATGTATGAGAGTTATAAAATTCCCATTAATATTAGGAACAAGCATTAATACTTAATATCTCCACCAATAATCATCATTGCTCTGGAGTTCCTAACCAATGAAATAAGAAAGAAATAACCAGTTATATGGATTAGGAAAGATCGAATATTGATTATTTGAATATTCTTTTTTATAGAAAATCCAATAATTGTATAGCTGAAGAACTAGAATAGGAGAGTTAAGCAAAGTTTCTACATACAAGAGGAAAGTGCTCAAATCAATAGGTTATCTGTAGGCCAGTGCTAATTACGTTGACATGGTGGCCTTAAAATTTTTACATGCAATTCATAAATCAGTTTCACTGATATTACTCTACCAGATATTGATACTCTAAAATTATAGTTATACAACTGTATTATTGTGTCAGAAATAAAATTAATAGATCAACAAAACAAAACTCAGAACAGATTCACATATTTGATAACTTGGTGTATGACAAGTGTGACATTAAAATTCAGGAGTAAAATAAGAAATTTACTCAACAAATAGTCACATGGGAAAAAGTCAGAAAGATCTCTGCCTCACTCTATTTACAGGAATATACTTCAGATGAAAGAAACTTAAGCCGGGCGCGGTGGCTCAAGCCTGTAATCCCAGCACTTTGGGAGGCCAAGACGGGCGGATCACGAGGTCAGGAGATCGAGACCATCCTGGCTAACACGGTGAAACCCCGTCTCTACTAAAAACTACAAAAAATTAGCCGGGCGACATGGCGGTGTCTGTAGTCCCAGCTACTCGGGAGGCTGAGACAGGAGAATGGCGTGAACCCGGGAGGCGGAGCTTGCAGTGAGCTGAGATCTGGCCACAGCACTCCAGCCTGGGTGACAGAGCGAGACTCCATCTCAAAAAAAAAAAAAAAGAAACTTAAATATAAAGAGCAAAATGTTAAGAGTTTTAGAAAAAGGTAGGAGAATTTATGACTTCTACTAAGGAAACCTTTCTTAAACTAGATACAATGGTATAAACTATAAAATACATTGATCTTTTTTTATAACATTAAACGTGTTCCGTAAGAGACACCAAAATACAATTAAAAGATAAGTTACAGTGTCTTAGTCCATTCTGGCTGTATAAAAAATTACCATAGACTGAGTGGCTTAAACAACATTTATTTCTCATAGTTTCTGGAGGCTGAGCAGTCCAAGTCAAAGTGAGCCCACTTTCTAGTTTATAGACCACCATCTTCTCAGCTGTGTCCTCACATGGAAGAAAAACAAGATGGCTCTCTGGAGTACTTTTTACAAGAGTACTAATCCTATTTATGAGGGATTCACCCTCATGATATAATCACTTTCCAATGACCTCATATCCAAATACTATCACATTGGAAGGCAGGATGGGAGTGGGAGGGTTGGATTTCAATATAGGAATTTTTGGGGGACACAAATATTCAGTCCATAACACACAGACTGGGAGAAAATATCTATGATGCATACATCTTACAAAATAATTCATATGTAAACTATAAAGAGCTCCTCAAACAGATAATATCGAAAGAGAACAAAAACATAAACATAGTTCACAGAAGAAGAGACTCAGATGGCCATAAATGTATGGAAAAAATGTTTAACCATTTATCATGAAAATGTGAATGTGAACAACTGAGTTTACCTATAACATACAACAAACTTCCAAAATGACTGCAAAAAACTTGTATTAGCAAGTAAAGCACACACACACACACACACAAACACACACACTTCTATAGGAGCAGGAATTTATACAACCACTGTGGCAGTCACTGTTTGTTGCCCATAACATATCTATCCACCTTTCTTCCTAAAGAGCAGAAGCACAATTTTATAAGTATGTGATTTCTGTGTTCTCTATGTCTATGCATCTATTTTTATGCAATAACATGCCATATAGTTAATAGTAACTTTGTTGTATATTTTGAAGTCAGGTAGTCTGCTGCTGCCAGCTTTGTTTTTGTTTTTTTGTTGTTGTTTTTGTTTTGTTTTTTGTTTTGCTTAGGGTTGCTTTGGCTGTTTGGATTTTAGGGTTGTTTTTTCTGTTTTTGTGAAGAATGTCATTGGTATTTTGATAGGGGTTAGATTGAATATGTAGATTACTTTGGATGGCATGGTCATTTTAAAAATATTAATTCTTGCAATCCATAAATATAGGATGACTTTTCATTTTTTTATGTCCTCTTAATTTTTTTCATCAGTGTTTTGTAGTTTTCATTTTAGAGATATATCACCCCCTTTGTTAAATTTATTCCTAGACTTTTTTGGGTAGGTATTATTATAAATGGAAATGCTACTGATTTTTGTATGCTGATTTTGTATCTTGCAGCTTTACTGAATTTGTTTATCAGCTCTAAGAGGTTTTGGTAATCTTCAGCATTATCTATATGTAAGATCATGTCATCTGCAAACAGAGACAGTTTGACTTCTTCCTTTCCGATCTGAATGGCTTTTATTTCTTTCTCTTGCCCGACTGATCTAATAGGACTTCCAATACTATGTTGAATAGGAGTAGTGAAAGTGGGCATCCTTGTCTTATTCCAGTTTTTAGAGGAAAAGCTGCCAACTTTTTCCCATTCAATATGTTAGCTATGGGTTTGTCATATATGGCTTTTATTGTGTTGAGGTGCTTTCCTTCTATGCCTAATTTGTTGGAAGTTTTTATCATTAAGTGATACTGAATATTATGAACGGCTTTTCTGCATCTATTGAAATGATCATGGTTTTTTATTCTTCATTCTGTTGATGTGATGTATCACGATTATTGACTTGCATGTTTTGAACCATCCTTGCGTCCTTGGGACAAATCCCACTGAACTTGAAGCCAGGCTCAGTGGCACATGCCTGTAGATGCAGTATGTGTAGTTGCAACAAACGCCCAGTCCTGAGGTGGGAGGATTGCTTGAGCCCAGGAGTTTGAGACCAACTTAGGGAACATAGTAAGAGACCAACTTGGGGAACATAGTAAGACCCCATCTCAAGAAAAAATGACAATAAAAATCCAGTTTGATCGTGTATAATCTTTTTGATATGTTGGTAGATTCAGTTTTCTAATATATTGTTGAGATTTTTTGCATCTATGTTCGTCAGGGATATTAGCCTGTAGTTTTCTTTTTTTGTTGTATTTTTGTGTAGAATTAAAAAAAGATCTACATACCATATCTTCTAATTGGAGATTGTGGTTGAAATGTGATCCTTTTATATACAATTATTTCAAACTAGACATTGAAGTTTTTAATACACTTGGTTATAACTGGCATTTAAATTATAACCTCAAACAACAGTATTTACTTAAACTGTGATTTTTGACTATTAGCCAATACGTAGCCATTAGAATTTTGGCTGTTTCCTGAAATAAACTTCCCCAAATATCTGTGAAATTATGAATTAAAGATATATTAATTCTACTGTTTTAAAAATATATTTTATACATAAAGAAATTAAAATTTGTGCAATAACGGTCCTACTTTTTGTAAAATAGAAAACTTCAGTTTAAATGTTAAAATGGAAATGATTTAGGCTGGAGATAACTCATATCTGTTGCAGGAAGTATAATTTTTAAATTTTATCTCAATGGGTTTTGGGGAAACAGGTGGTGTTTGGTTACATGAACGAGTTCTGTAGTGGTGATTTCTGAGATTTTGGAGCACCCATCACCTGAGCAGTGTACACTGTACCCAATGTGTAGTCTCCTCATTCCCCTCCCACCCTTTCCCCTGAGTCCCCAAGTCCCATTGTATCATTCTTATGCCTTTGCATAGAGGAAGTATAATTTAAATAGATCTCTGATAAAAACATGTATAGTGCTAAATATTTTGAGTTAAAGTTTATGATTAATAGCTATACTTAAAAGATAAAATTAGTAGTAGATGATACCCAGGTCATTTGATAGAACAATTTATTTCAAAATGAACAATTTATACCTAAATGCTGAATAAGAAGTTAACACATGCTGTGAGAGGAGGGGTCTTTGCTTCATAAAGCTTTGCACTATATCTTCCTAAGAGGTGATTAAAATTAGTTCTCTAAATTTATAAATATTATTTTCTGTATCTATTGGGCTATAACTATCTCCTTCATGTAGGACACTGATGTCTCATGACTTCACCACTACCACGGAGGGAATTGTTGCCATATAGGCATTGAGTGTGAAGCTTCTAGAACACTTGTCTCCAAAATGGGGTTGTATGCTCCCAAGAAGGCATGCAAGTCAATTCTAAATATAGCTAGGTAGAGGGACAGAGATATTAAGCTTTGCTTGTGTTTAATATATTAATTGATACTGACAAAATCAGGCTTATTTGTCTGATGGTGCCATTTTATATACAATATGTAAGGTATGACTAAGAAATGAATCCCACACAGGATTTATGCTGGAAGATTTTACATTGGCACATTTAGGTAAAATTATCTTACCACATATTGCAGTTAAATGTGCTTGGTTAAATGGATCAGATGATTATAGTATGTCCTCACTAACGTCGTCAGTAGGTTCTTAGAAACTGACTTGAACCAAAACAGTGTACAACAAAACCAATTTTACCATAGGATAATTAATATAAACCAAAATTAAGTTTCTACAGCATATTTCTGGTCACAAAACCCACCAAACTTCTAAATAAAGACCCAAACACTTCTAATAATAAACATTGAAATAAATGTGAGCTACACATATATCTGAAGATTAATAAAAACAAGTAAGATAATTATTTACCTGCTTATTCCAATTCAGGGTTCCCGGTAGCTGGAGCCTTTCCTGGCAGCTCAGGGCTCAAGGCAGGAACCAGCCCTGGAGAGGACACCATCCCATCGCAGAGTACATTCACATCCACCCTCACTCAGACCAGAACAATTTAGATGTGCCTGTTAACCTAATGTGCACATCACTGGGATGTGGGAAGAAACCAGAGTACCCAGAGAAAACCCACACAGGCATGAGGAGAACATGCAGGCAGACTCTACACAGATAGTGACCCCAGCCAAGAATACATTTTTTTTTTTTTCTCATCGACATTGTGACAAAATGACATTGAATCATATACCAGGAGGACCTGCTGTATATCTCCTATGTTACCTGAAATACTTTGTAATTTGAGGAGGTGTTACCATGAGCATATTTTATACAATAAAGGGTTCATTCTTTACCTCAGGAAAAAGTATTTCTATTATTTTGGGTTTAGAGACTGAGGGGAAGAATTATATGTTACATCCTCATCTAGTAATGCAATTCTTAGGCCCAGGATGAAGCAAAACAAAAATGTGGCAAAAAATGAGAGAGCCAACACAAAGCTGCCTTAACTAGAATGCCACTACTAGCGTCAAATGTCCTGGCTCAGTCTCATGGGGCCATCTTCTTAGAGGCTTTATCAATGATTTCATCTTCCCAGGAGAGTCCCTTGGGAGGAGAAATGGGTAAGTAATAATCTTCTGGCCTTCTCTTGGCCAAAGCTTGTAATGATTAATTTTATATGTCAACTTAACGGGGACACTGGATGTCCAGATATCTGGTAAAACATTATTAGTGGTGTCTGTGAAGTTATTTCTAGAAGACATTAGCATTTAAATCAGTAGATCAAGTAAAGTAGATTGTTCTCCCCAATGTGGATGGGCATCATACATTCTGTTCAGGGTCTGAATAGAACAAAAAGGTAGAGGAAGGTTGAATTTGCTCTCTGTGTGACTGCTTGAGCTGAGGCATCAAGCTTCTCCCTGAGTGCTCCTGGTTCTCAGGTCTTCAGACCTACACTGAAATTGGCACCATCAGCTTTCCAGCTCTCAGGTCTTAGAACTATATTTCTGGCTATAATACATGGGAAAAACAAACCCAAATGTTTTTCCTAGTCTCTACTCACACACTCAATACAACACTTCAGATGCCAGATGTGTGAGGTTATCTCTCCACACACCAAGCAAGCACTCCTCCAGCAGACACAAGCTGGGTGTCCTTCAGCAGATACAAGCTGGATGTCCTGTAGTTCAATTCAATCCTAACACTGTCAACCTGGAGATAACATCAGATCCCACAGGTTGAGTGCTCAGTTCGCCAAGAGTATCCTCCACTTCAGATGCCAACTGTAGGTTATGGCCAGGTTGTGGCCTGTGGCCTGTGCTTCTGACAGACCAGCCATAAATCGGGGTTCCCATGACCCCCCTTCTCAGTTCTATTAATTTACTAGAGGTTCTCACATAACTCAGGGAGACACTTACATTTACCCACTTATTATGAAGGACATTATAAAAAATACAGATGAACAGCCAGATGGAAAAGTGCATAGGTTAAGGTATGGAAGAAGGGACATGGAGCTTTCATGCTCTCACTGGCACATTACTTTCCAAAAACTTTCACATGTTCAGCTATCCAGAAGGTGTCCCAAACCCTGTCTTTTTTGAGTTTTTATGGTAGTTTCATTGCATAGGCATGACTGATTATATCCCTGGCCATTGTTGATGCCCAGCTCAATCTTCAGCCCCTCTCCCTTCTCCTATGGACTTTAAGCCCATAGGTTAGGGCTGAAAGTCTCAACCCTAGCAGCTCCCATCCTGAAGATATCTAGGGGTCCACACCTACTAGTTATCTCATTAACACACAAAAGATAATCCATCATTTCTGAAATTCTAAGGGTTTTAGTATCCAGGAAACAGGGAAGAAGACCAGATATATATTTCACAATACCACAATGGCTTTCCTGGGTCTCCAGGTAAATGGCAGAACATAAGACATCTTAACATAATCTCATGAGCTAATTTCTTACTAATTTCTTATAATACATCTCTCTTTATGTGTACACACACACACACACACCCCTATTATAGGTTGGTGCAAAAGTAATTGTGGTTTTGCCAGTAAAATGGCAAAACCCGCAATTACTTTTGCGCCAACCTAATAGTCCTGTTTCTCTGGAAAATCCTAACTAATACAAAGTTTCACCCCATGCAACTTTGATTCTCCCACATTTTGGACTTGTAAATATGTGACTGCCAAAGACTTGTACCTATGTGGCATCTTATGCCTTAGCATCAAAAGAAAATCCCAGGGTGGGAGGACGGGTGCTGGTAGTTTGTACCTTGTGAAGTCACACAGGTCACACATACCTGTATGTTGCTGCAATGGCTGCTGGAATAAGTACACAGAGTTCCCAAAGACTAGTGAGGCCAGGATGTGTGAGTCATTTTCCATCACACACAAAAAACCCAATTGTTCTAAGTATGTATTTTACCAAGCAGCTTTATAGAAAGAAAAACAAACAAACAAACAAACAACAACAAAACACAAAAACCTTGGCCAGGCACGGTGACTTACAATTGTAATCCCAGCATTTTGGGAGATTCAGGCAGGTGGATCCTTTGAGCTTGGGAGTTTGAGACCAGCCTGGGCAATGTGGCAAAACTCCATCTCTACCAAAAATATAAAAACTAGCCGCGTGTGGTAGTGCATGCCTGTAGTCCCAGCTACTTAGGAAACTGAGGTGGGAGGATTGCCTGAGCCCAAGAGGTAGAGGTTGCAATGAGCCGAGATTGTATCGCTGCACTCCAGCCTGGGCAACAGAGCCAGATCCTGTCTCAAACAACAAAAACACTCCTTATATTTAATCTCTTACAGATGAAAAAAAAAAGTATTTTAGCAATTATTAAAAAGTATCTTGGTTTTGAAAGTAATTTGTGTTATGAAAAGGGCATTTTGAATATAAACTGAAACATTTTCAATTTTAAGTGTTATAGCTAAAATTATTACAGCTCTTATAAAATTCCCTTATCTGCATGCCTAAAAGTTTTCTAATTTATTCTAAATCTTTCATATAAAGAATTCAGTGAGTTTTAAATTCATTTATTACATAAGTATTATAACTTTTTATTAGTTTATAGAAAAGTTTAGTGACATCAGGATAAATTGATATTTATTATATAAAAGTCATAAAATCTTTTGTATAGTTGGTAAATAGGATTGAAAATGAGTGTCAGAATTTGGTAAACATAGCCAGTGATATATTTCATTTGGACACAAATGTTTTGTGAGGTTTCTTTTCAGTTAGGAAAATCATTAAAATCATATACTGATATAAACTAAACATAGTACCAGACTTTCAAATCACTTGATTCCAAAGTTTAAATCAATATTTTAAAAAATAATTTTCAATTATAAAATGATTAATAATTTTCTAGTGAGAGTAAAGATGTTCATATTATTAATAAATAAAATGAAATATGAGGCTTAGTTTATTTGACGTATTTAATCCTATAAAATTTATTTTGTAATAACTGTATCTCCAGAGTAGCATATTTGTGATTTATAAATATTATATGTTCAGAATCCTTGATAGATAAGAGCATGTGATTAAAAAATGAAAACACTTACTGTAGAGTTAGTCAGTTACATATATATGTAACTATGAATATATATATGTAATATAAATAAATGTATAATGTATAAATATGTATTTTACACACACACACATATATATATGTTAGAACTATGCTACATTGTCTTTAGGACAATATCCTTCCAATGTCAGCTGATCAAGTACTCTGTGTTTTCCTATCCAGTTTTACTACCTATGACTTCTCCTTGGCGGTAATTCCTATCTACTTTCCTAATCATTTCTCTTCATTCACTTAATACTTCAACTACTGTCTCACTGCCTTCCTGTATATCTTCATTCCTGTCATTGTTCTTAGTGATTCCAAGAACCATGTAGATGAAACACTCTGAGCTTTAGCTTCTCTATGTTTTTTTTTTTTTTTTTTTTTTTTTTTT
>NW_016803608.1:705376-714775 GCF_001698545.2 Rhinopithecus bieti | reverse complement strand
TTTTTTTTTTTTTTTTTTTTTTTTTTTTTTTTTTTGAGACGGAGTCTCACTCTGTCACCCAGGCTGGAGTGCAGTGGCGCTATCTTGGCTCAGTGCAACCTCTGCCTCCCAGGTTCATGCCATTCTCCTGCCTCCACCTCCCGAGTAGCTAGGACTACAGGCGCCCGCCACCACGCTCGGCATTTTTTTTGCTTTTTTTTGTCTTGTAGTAGAGACGGGGTTTCACTGTGTTAGACAGGATGTTCTCGATCTCCTGACCTCGTGATCCACCCTACTCGGCCTCCCAAAGTGCTGGGATTACAGGCATGAGCCACCGCGCCCGGCCAACCTCTCCTCTTTCACTGTTTTCCTCTACCCCACCTTTGCCACTTATGACAAAACCACTGGAACTTATCACCACTAATGAAACCACCTCCTAATTCTCTATTTGAAGCATCCTACTTTGTGACCATCATCTCCTGTTCTTCTAATTCACTTACCTGAGTCTTCCATTGCTGCATTTCTTTAGCCCTATTGTAATCTCCAAACTACTGTTTTCCTTGTTTGAACTTCAGTAGCTGAACATTGGTGGAAAATACTAGGGTGACTGATAACACTTGAAATTCATCACAAAAACTTCAACTAGCCATTCAATACTGCCTACCATTCTTGTATGTTTTTCTAGCAAATTTGCTTTGACTTTCTCAGATGACGGTTGAAAACCTGCACTTCACCCTTCACACACCTTCCCTGCTTAACTGAGAAAATAGAAGGTATCTGCTGGGCACAGTGGCTAAAGCCTCTGATCCTAGCACTTTGGGAGGCTAAGGTGGGAAGATCGCTTGAGCCTAGGAGTTCCAGACCTGCCTAGTCAGCATAGTATCATCCTGTCTCTATTACAAAAATAAAATTAGCCAGGCATGGTGAAGCATGCCTGTAGTCCCAGCTACACTGGAGGCTGAGGAGGATTCCCTGAACCCAGGAGTTCAAATGACTAGGTTTGTGAAGGCTGCAGTGAGGCAGTGAGCCATGACTATACCACTGCACTTCAGCCTGTGCAACAAAGTGATACCTTGTCTCAAAAAAAAAAAAAAAAAAAAAAAAAAGAAAAGAAAATAGAAAGCATCGAAGGTAAATTCCTTCATCTTCCCACACGAAATCTAACCAAACAGAGACTTTGCCCTCTTGTTACAGTGAAGGAAATATCCCTGCCATTATCAAATGCAAATCTTCCTACTCTTCTCTGGATTTAATCCCCTCTTGCTTTCTCATGGACTAGGAGTATTTGCTCCTCTGCTCCTCTATCTAGCAGCATCACTCTCACCCTTTCTGGTAGATCATACCTATTAACATATCTGACATGCCCTATGTTAAAAAAAAAAAAAGTAAACACACTTCTGCTGATTACATCTTATTTTCTGGATACTGCCCTATTACTTTTAATTCTTCTATGTAACATCGTAAGCATGTTATCAATGCTCATTATCATCTCTTTCTTTCTTCCAATTAATTATTCACCCCATTCTAATCTAGCTTCTGTTTCCACCTCTGCAGTGAAACTGCCTTTGCCAAGGTCTCCCACAGTATCTGCATTGCCAAACCCAACTCCTCTCTTCTTACCTCATTTGATGCCTTGGTAGCATTAGACTCAGCAAAACACTTTCCTTAAAGCCTTTCTTTCCTTGGCTCTGTGACATCATCCTCCTGGTTTTCCTCTTACCTCACTGTTACTTCTTCTCTCTTTGCCAAGGCTCAGAGCTAGTCTCTTTTCAGTTCTATCGGAGCTTTCTCCCTAAGTGATCTTATTTAGTCTCATAGATTTAAGTAACTTGTACTGTATATACTACTCATGTTTTTCAAAATTAATTTCTAGCCCAATGGCCCAAACTGAGCTTTTGATTTTCTTCACAAACCTAGTCATTTGCAACTCTCTCTCATCTCAGTATTTGGCACCATTATTCATCCATTTTTGAAATAACACTCAGGTTATCAACTTTAATTTTTCTCTTTCTGCAATTCCCTACATCCAATCCATCATCTAGTTCATTTGTTTCTACCACCGAAAAATATCTCAGGTTTTGCCTCTATCTACATACCACCATTCGAAATTAAGTCACCACAATCTCTTTCTCTACTATGTGAAAGAGATTTCTTTGCTTCTTCTCTTGCCCTTCTCCAAAAAAAAAAAAAAAGTCTTCACATAGCAATCAGTAATCACTTAGAAACACGAATCAGACATCATTTTTTTCTTAGATTAATTCAGTGGTTTCTCATTGTCCTTAGAGTATGTCCATTCTTCTTACAATGGCCTGTCTGGATGATGTGGCTCCTGTATACCTACACAATGTTACCTTCTACCTTTTATATTCTCCCTTAATTATTTTATGGCAATCCAACTGGCCTCTCTTCTGTTTTTCAAATTCCCAAGGTGCTTTCTGATGCCAAGGCATTTGCACTTCCTGTTCTCTTTGCCTACAAAGCTCTTACCTCAGCATTTTTGCATAGCTAGCTCATTTTCATCCTTCAGGTCTCAGCCTAAATGCTGTCTCCTCAGAGTTCTTAATTGACTGCTCAAGACACACCTGCACTGAATATAATTATTCTTTATTTCATCTTCCTTCTTTCATCTTCCTTCATACCACTTCTCATGATCTATATTTGCCTTTTCTATTATTTGTTTGTGACATGCCAAAAATGTAAGTTCTGTGCAGGCAGAGATTGTATCATGTTCATTATCCTCACCTTGGGATCTAGTACAATGTCTGGCACAAGATAAATTTTCAATAATATTTATGAACAAACAAAAGAAGGCTTCTTTTTCCTTGTCTTACTTCATGCTCTCACTATTCACATTTTTTCAGTTTACCCTCTGGTAGCCATCTGTATTAGGCAGTCAGGATGCAAAAACAAAATACTGCAGGCTGGGTGGCTTAAACAACATAAATTAATTTTCTCCCAGTCTGGAGGCTGGAAAGTCCAAGATCAAGTTTCTGGCCAGTTTGGTGTCTGGTGAGGTCTCCCTTCCTAGCTACAGTCTCCATATACCCTCACGGCCTTTTTTCTTGGTGTGTGCACCTTGCAGTGAGGGAAGGGGGGGGTGGTTCTGGTATCTCTTCTTATGAAGACACTAATCTTAGAAGATTATGACTCCATACTCCTGACCTCATCTAACCTGAATTACTTCCTTAGAGGCCCCATCTCCAGATATAGCCATACTGGGAATGAAGACCTCAGCATATGAATTTTTGGGGGAACACATCATCTTTTCATTCCTGATTTCACTCACACTGAGAAAGTGTGTATCGGGGGGCCTCTGTCTACTGAACTCTTAGCTAGTTCTTATTTAAGCCCATTCACGGTTTTTTGTTATTTTATATAGATATATGCCTTGGTTTGCATTTTAGTACACATTTCCTTTCCCTACTCCACACA
Organism: Rhinopithecus bieti; assembly: GCF_001698545.2. Lineage (NCBI taxonomy): Eukaryota > Metazoa > Chordata > Mammalia > Primates > Cercopithecidae > Rhinopithecus > Rhinopithecus bieti. The sequence goes on along the minus strand of NW_016803608.1, from coordinate 711,364 downwards.
GAGCTCTTTAAGTAGTGGTTCCATACATATTTACTGATTGACTAAATCTACATCCACATTTCCATTTACAAACGTTCACCCAACATCCAGTTCTTTATCACTGACTGCTGATTATGTTTATACTTGGATTATCCACTTTTGTCTCAAATGTGTTGTGTCCCAAACTTATTTGCTCAGCCACCAGCAAGCTTTCTCTTTGTCACTGCATTACATTCTCCTGACAATAGGGGCCTAAAACTTTGGCATAATATATGACTCATTCGTTAGTTTTCATCTACTTTATCTAATTAATTGCTAACCCAGTTGTTATTTCCTTTAAAATCTTGCATAAAATGTTTCTTCCTCTAGAATCTCTCTGTCATTTTAAAAATAAACGTTTTTATTTAAGAGATTTACATTTATAGAAAATTGCAAAGAGAATAGAGAATTCTTTTATCCTTCATGCAGTTTATCCTATTATTAGCATCTTAACATTAGTATGGTGTATCTGGCAGTACTAATCAAACAACACTGATGCATTATTATCAACTAAAGTTCATACTTCATTCATTCCTCCTTTGTTTTTACCTAATGTCTTTTCTATTTCATAATCTTATCCAGGATATTACATTGCATTTAGTTGTAATGTCTTCTTAAGCTTCTTTTGGCTATGATAGTTTCCCAGATTTTCTTTCTTATATATGACCTTTAGAGTTTTAAGGAGTACTATTTAGGTATTTTTTAGAATGTCTCTCAGTGGGTTTGTTTGTAGTTTTTCTTATGACTATATTGGGATTATAAGTTTTGGGGAGAAAGACTACAGAGGTAAAGTGCCATTCTCATCACATCATATCAGGAGTGCATGCTGTCAACATGATTATTGTTGCTAATGTTAGCCTTGATCACCTGGCTGAGGTGGTGTTTGTTAGCTTTTCCATTGTAAAGTTATTTTCTTTCTTCCTTTCTGTACTGTATTCTTTGGAAGGAAGCTATTATATGCAGCCCACACTTAAGAAGTGGGTAGTTATGCTCCCCTCTGAGAAGAGAGTTTCTTCAGGAATTACTTGAATTTCTACATAGAAATTGGTCTATTCTTGCCTATTTATTCAATTATTTATTTATATCAGTGTGAACTCAGGGACATTTATATTATACTTTGGGTTATAATACAATGCTGTTATTTACATTATTCCTCAAATTGTTCCAGCTTTAGCCATTGGAAGCTCTTTCACTCAGCTCCTATGTCCCTTTGACGTACCCCATTGATATGTTTTTTTTTTTTCTTTTAAACATTTCCTTACATTCTGGTACTATAAGATCCTCTAGGGTCATCTTGTATATTTCCTGCCTGTATTGGTTTCCCATTGTTATTGTAACAAGTTACCATAAACTTAGTAGCTTGAAACAACACAAATTCATTATCTTGTAATTCTGATGGTAAGAATTCCAAAATGGGTCTCATCAGGCTAAAATTGAGGTGTATGAAGAGCTGCATTCTTTCTGGAGGCTCAAAGGGAAATTTTGTTTTTTACTTTTTCCATCTTCTGGAGCCTTCTAACATCCTTGGATCATGGTCCCAATCCTCCATTCCCTTTTTTTTTTTTTCCCCCAAAGTCTTGCTCTGTCACCCAGGCTGGAGTGCAGTGGTGGAACCTTGGCTCACTGCAGCCTTGACTTCTGGGCTCAGACTATCCTCCCACTTCAGCCTGTCAGCCTCCCGAGTAGCTGGGACTACAGGTGCATGCCACCATGCCTGGCTAGTTTTTTTTTTTTTTTTGGTCTCACTATGTTGTCCAGATTGATCTTGAACTCCTGGGCTCAAGCAATCCTCCCACCTTGGCTTCCCAAAGTGCTGGGATTACAGGTGTGAACCACCTCACATGGCCTCCATTCTTCCATTTTCAAAGCCAGCAATATCAAGTTGATTCCTTCTCATGCTGTCAGCTCTCTGGTTCCCCTCTTCTGCCTCCCTCTTCCATACTTAAGGACTCTTGTGATTACACTGGCCCACCTAACAAAATCCACAATAATTTCCCTATATTCGAGTCAGCTAATTATCAAGTTAAAATCCATCTGCTAGAGCTGGGTGTGTTGACTCACACCTGTAATCCCAACACTTTGGGAGGCCAAGGCAGGAGGATTACATGAAGCCAGGAATTTGAGACAAGCCTGAGGATGAAAGTGAGACCCTTTCTCTAAAGAAAGAAATAATAATAATCCATCTGCTATCTTAATTCCTCTTAACCATTTAATGTGACATATACAGAGTTTCTGGGAATTAGAATATGGACCTCTTGATGGGGAAGGACATTTTTCTACTATATTGCCACAGTTTTGACTCAATTATTTCTCCAAGGATTTCTGTTTCCTTTTACTGGAGAATTTTATCAGCAATCAAGATTTGAGCACTGGGTGTGCCCACTGCTGTTGGGGTATAGTTTCTTTTAGGCCCTCTCAACTGAAAAAGCAAGGAAATACATGTATGTATACTAAACCAAGGATACATATAGAAATCCCTATTTCTACATGTATCCATTTGTATTTATATTAAGCTACATATGAGTTCATATTGATATATTCACCTCTAATATAGTGTCTGTCATTTAAAAAAAAATGTAGGCTGGGTGCAGTGGCTCATGCCTGTAATCCCAGGACCTTGGGAGCCTGAGGAAGGCAGATCACCTGAGCTCAGGAGTTCGACACCAGCCTGGCCAACATGGTGAAACCCTGTCTCTACTAAAAATACAAAAAATTAACCAAGCGTGGTGGTGTGCGCCTATAATCCCAGCTACTTGGGAGGCTGAGGCAGGAGAATCATGTGAACCTGTGAGGTGGAGGTTGCAGTGAGCTGAGATCGTGCTGCTACACTCCAGCCTAGGTGACAAAGTGAGACTCTGTCTCAAAAAAAAAAAAAAAAAAAAAAAGCCCTAGGCACTGTGAGCATAAGTTACCCCAAAGCATTCTAAGTAGTCACATTAGTTCATTCCTTTATTTGTTGTACATGGCACCACAAGATCAATTTTTCTTAAAGACTGCTTTTTTTTTTTTTTTTTTTAATCAGGTAACCATGTTTAAAAACACTCAACAGTATTCTATTCAATAACTATTTGTCCATAGTTTAGGCAAAAATCTTTGCCTTATAAAGCTTTCTATAATCAGTGTCCACACTAACCGTCCACCTTTACTTCCTAGAATTTCCTAGGCTAGCCACTGACTTCTCATAGCTCCTCATGGCTTCTCATGTTAATTAAGTTAGCTTTATGGTCCTTCAAAAATGCACTATTTTAGGTTTTACATGGTATCTTTGCTTTTGTAAATATTTTCTTCACTAATACTTCATTTGTGTTCAATTCCACTTACCATTGAAAATCCACTTATTCCAACTATCATTAATGTATTCCAGCCAACATTTTCTCTCTTTTAGAAACTATAGTACTCTAATAAAGAATAAAGAATCTATATCTTATACTTAAAAATTTAATAATCATTGTAAGGAGTGTTCAGTGTTCAGTATATATCGTTGAACAAGTTAACTTATTTATTTCTTAACTTTCCCAACTTCGTAGGTCTTCCAAACAGAAGCCTAACTATTCTTGTCTCTCTCTCTTTTTTTTTTTTTTTTTGCCTACATTATAAAGGTAAGAAATTTATCTTTCCTTTACAATATCTTCAATTTGTTTTTTAAACCCCTCAAGACCAGTTGTTTTCCAATGTTAGAGTACAAAAGATTCACCTGGGAAATTGATAAGAAAGCACATTCCTTGATCTTATATTCAGAGACTTTGATTTAGTGCATATTTTTAGTTTCTTATTGCTGTTTTCATGAATTACCACAAACTTAGTGGCTTAAATAACACAAATTTATTACCTCACATTTCTGTAGTTAGAAGTTTGAACGGGTCTCATTGGGTTAAAATCACAGTGTCAGGAGGGCTGTGTTCCTTTCTGGAGGCTCTAGAGGAGAATCACTTTTCTTGCTTCCAGAGGGCACCCACATTCTTCAGCTTGTGGGTCTCACTCTCCTTGAAAGCCATCACATGGCAGCTCTGTGCCTTTCTTCTGCAGCCGCATTTTTCTCTGACTGGTTCTCGTCTTCTGCCTCCTATTCTACTTTAAGGACGCTTCTGATTACATTAGATCCATCTGGATAACCTAGGTGAATCTCCTTAATTTATTTAGTTATTTTTTGTAGAGGGATCTCACAATGTTGCCCAGGCTGGTCTCTAACTCCTAGGCTCCAGCAATCGTCCCGTCTCGGCCTCCCAAAGTGTTGGGATTACAGGTGTGAGCCACTGTGCCCAGCTTTAATCTCCCTATTTTAAGGCCAGCTGATTAGCAACCTTTAGTCCATCTGCAACTTTAATTCTCCTTTGCCAGGTAACACAACATAGGCTGTGGTTTTGGGGATTAGGATATGGACATATTTGAGGGCCATTATTCTATTACAGTAGGACTGGGGTGGTGGAGCCCAGGAAACTACCCGTTTAACAGTCATTCCAGCTGATTCTAATGAAAACAATCAGGACAACACATTTTGAGAAACACTCCTTTGGTTATTTATGCATAAAAGCTATAGTTATTCAACTTTGGAATTCAAACAAACACAGAGGTGGTTTAAGACTTGATTTAAACAGAAGATTTAGTATAAACAGAAAAGTAAAATCAGACTCTGATTAACACGGTTATCTAGAAAGAGCTGTTTACACAGGAAGAAGAGGCACGGGCAGATTGATCTTTCGGTGTTTTATTCTGAGATGTTGCAGAGAGGTAACATAGTTTTACAATGTAAAGAAACATTTTACAGCCTGAATATCAAATATTAGGAAAGACAACTATAACTGAAGTTATGAAATTAAATTTTACTTGGTTTTAAGAGTATACTTGGCTGAAGGTTCTTTATTGCTTGGTCCATTTTACACACACACTATATATATAGTGTGTGTGTATATATGTGTATATATATGTGTGTATATAACATTCAAACAACATCCTCATCCTAAAGCACTTTTTTTTTTTTTTGAGTCTCGCCCTGTCCTAGGCTGTAGTGCAGTGGCGTGATCTTGGCTCACTGCAACCTCTGCTTCCCGGGTTCAAGCTATTCTCCTGCCTCAGCCTCCTGAGTGGCTGGGATTACAGGTGCCTGCTCTCACACCCGGCTAATTTTTGTATTTTTAGTAGAGACGGGGTTTCACCATGTTGGCCAGACTGGTCTCAAACTCTTGACCTTGTGATCCACCTGCCTCAGCCTCCCAAAGTTCTGGGATTACAGGCTTGAGCCACCGTGCCTGGCCTAAAGCACTCTTTTCTATCTCTCCAAACCAGCAACTAAGCTGAACTATGCTAGGAATAGTCTATAGTCCCTTTATATCTTACTGAAAAGATTCAGTTTGCTGAGATTTATATCCTATATAAGAGTAAATTCAGCTATTTTATTAAGTACTTTAGTCTAGCTTAATAGTATTTTGAAACATCATCTACTTTTGCATAGTCTTCTTATTGGTTTATTGCTCATAAATCATATTTTCTCAAAGCTCAAGAAAAATTACTTTAAAAAATCTGGATGCTGGGCGCTGTGGTTCACCCCTGTAATACCAGCACTTTTGGGAGGCTGAGGCGGGTGGAGGTAAGGAGTTTGAGACCATCCTGGCCAACATGGTGAAACCCCGTCTCTACTAAAAATACAAAAACTAGTTGGGCGTGATGGCGGACACCTGTAATCCCAGCTACAGGGAGACTGAGGCAGGAGAATCGCTTGAACCCGGGAGGTAGAGGTTTCAGTGAGTGCAGAGATCACACCACTGCACTCTGGCCTGGGCGATAGAGCAATACTCTGTCTCAGAAAACAAAACAAAACATAAATTAGCTGGGCATTGTCATGGGCACCTGTAATCCCAGGTACTCGGGAGGCTGAGGCAGGAGAATCGCTTGAACCCGGGAGGTGGAGGTTGCAGTGAGCCGAGATTGCGCCACTGCACTCCAACCTGGGTGAAAGGGCAAGACTCTGTCTCA
>NW_016803608.1:700551-705125 GCF_001698545.2 Rhinopithecus bieti | reverse complement strand
CTGCACTCCAACCTGGGTGAAAGGGCAAGACTCTGTCTCAAAAAAAAAAAAAAAAAAAAAATTAAAAAATAGGTTTCATCAGTTTAGTTCCCCCTGTTTTTTAAATCGTAAACTATTTAAACCTAATTATATACTTTATTTTTTTTAAAGTACTTTCTAGAGCTCAAGTTTAGCAGAGCTATTTACAGTATTATTGTGGGAGAATAGAGAAGAAAGAACTTTAGAGAATGATTAAAATTTTAATGAATGAACACACGAATTAAACCAATATTTAGTCAAATCCAACTAACCTGAAATGTTAACTCAGTTGAACTCTCATAACAATTTATGAGTAAAGTATAATTATACCTCGTTTCTTAGAGAGGAAACATGTTATGTTGAGTGATTTCACCCAGCCTTCGTAGTTGTTAAGCAGTGAAGTTAAGTAACTATTCAAACTTGAGTCTCTGACTCCAAAGTAAATGCTCTTCATACTACAATCAGGCTTCCATATGCTTAACTCACTAGGCTTATTATTATTATTATTATCATTATTATTATTATTATTGATAGGGAGACACTCACTAACCCACAAGGGTAGAAAGAAGGCATGAGGTGGGGAAAGTTTGGTCAGTGTTGGCCCTGGAAGTAGAAGGCCATGTCTTCTGGGGTTGGCTTGATTACATGTTGAACCAAAGAGCTGATTTCTGGAATTTAGTAATCAGTCAAGAGTTAGTATTACAGTGTGTCTTTGTTTTGTGTTACTATAACATAATACTGGAAATGATAATTTACAAAGAATAGGGATTTATTTCTCGCTGTTCTGGAGGCTAGGAAGTTCCTGATTAAGGCACTGGTATCTTTCTGTATCTTAACATGGTAGAAGGCTTAAGGGCATAAGAAGGATGAATTTCCTCCCTCAAACCCCTTTATAATGGCATTCAACCATTAATAACGGTGAAGCCTTTATGACATAAATACTTCCCCTAAATCCCCACCTCCTAATACTGCTAGATTGGGGATTAAGTTTCCAACATGACTTTAGGGGAACATATTCAGACCATAGCAGGATATCTAGTCCATAATTTCAAATAATTCAGTATCCGTCAAGTCACTGGAATAAAATGTCCTCTATATATAGTAATTATTTTTCCATATGAAATCATTTTGGGTAATCAGATATTTCAGTTGTTGAGATATATTTTTATTCTATCTCATCATTGGACAGCTTGCACTACTCTCAGCTGTACAACATGGAGCCAAGCAGAGGCCAGACCCTAAGAGCATAGAGTGTGAATATTTGTCTATACCAGATCATAGCCTGGTCAGTAATCATCACCCCCACCACAATGAGACCCCTGGACAAGGGCCACCAATGCTAGATGCTTTGAAAGACAAAAATCAATTAATATAAGATCAAACTCCTAACAGGAGATAGAGATAATCACAAGTCAGATGGCTTTGATTCCTAAATTCTTCTCGGGTTGTAATTAAAAGACTTTTAAATTAGCACTAAATCATTCAAATCAAGTAATTAATTTTTTTAGACTTGAAATTCAGTGTTTCCTATGAAATTTAAAATTAAAAACATTTTTTAATAGAAATGTAAATATAACAGTAAAATGTTGTATGACTCAGTTTACTACCACATGTTATACCACTGAGCAGTGTTTCCAGAAATGTATCACCACTGGTAATACCTGAGATAACATTAGGAAGCATGAGACATGATTTCATGTCCATGGATATGGCATTAATTAGCATTGAATCACATAATGACAAAGTTATTTCCTCCTAAGCAACATTTAATCTTTGTGATTATCTCAAGGAGGACGTCTCAGTTTGGTGTTGTCTCTAAATTTCTCTAATTTTTCATTTTGCCAAGGTAGAGCAGACCCCTGTAAAAAGTTTTCATCAGGTAATATACTAGCTAGAATATACTACCATGTTTTATTATTTTTACTCTGTCGTGTTTATATTTACTGTTACTTTCTATTCACGCCAAATAATTTGGGTTTTCTATTTGTGGTAGTGATATAAAATTTTTCTTGAGGTGTCTGGAAAGATGGCTGAATAGGACTAGCTCCGCTCTGCAGCTCCCAGTGAGATCAACACAGAAGGCAGGTGATTTCTGCATTTCCAACTGAGGTACCCGGCTCATTTCACTGGGACTGGTTAGACAGTGGGTGCAGCCCATTGAGGGTGAGCAGAAGAAGGGCAGGGCGTTGCCTCACCCAGGAAGTGCAAGGGGTCAGGGAACTCCCTCCCCTAGCCAAGAGAAGCTGTGAGGGACTGTCGTATGAGGAACAGGGCATTCCGGCACAGATAATACGCTTTTCCCATGGTCTTTGCAATCCACAGACCAGGAGATTCCCTTGGGTGCCTACACCACCAGGGTCCTGGGTTTCAAGCACAAAACTGGGCAGCCATTTGGGCAGACACTGAGCTAGCTGCAGGAGTTTTTTTCATACCCTAGTGGCCCCTGGAATCCAGCGAGACATAACTGTTCACTCCCGTGGAAAGGGGCAGTGAAGCCAGGGAGCCAAGTGGTCTAGCTCAGGAGATCCTACCCCCACGGAGCCCAGCAAGCTAAGATCCACTGGCTTGAAATTCTCGCTGCCAGCACAACAGTCTGAAGTCCATCTGGGATGCTTGAGCTTGGTTCAGGGAGGGGCATCCGCCATTACTAAGGCTTGAGTAGATGGTTTACCCCTCACAGTGTATACAAAGCTTCTGGGAAATTTGAACAGGGTGGAGGCCACTGCAGCTCAGCAAAGCCGCTGTAGCCAGAGTGTCTCTCTAGATTCCTCCTCTCTAGGCAGGACATCTCTGAAAGAAAGGCAGAAGCCCCAGACAGGGGCTTATAGATAAAACTCCCATCTCCCTGGGACACAGCACCTGGGGGAACGGGCAGCTGTGGGCACAGCTTCAGGACACTTAAACATTCCTGCCTGCTGGCTCTGAAGAGAGCAGCAGATCTTCCAGCACAGTGCCTGAGCTCTGCTAAGGGACAGACTGCCTCCTCAAGTGGGTCCCTGACCCCTGTGCCTCCAGAGTGGGAGACGCCTCCCAGCAGGGTCGACAGACACCTCATACAGGAGAGCTCTGGTTGGCATCTCGTGGGTGCCCCTCTGAGACAAAGCTTCCAGAGAAAGGAACAGGCAGCAATCTGTGCTGTTCTGCAGCCTGTGCTGCTGATACCCAGGCACACAGGGTCTGGAGTGTATCTCCAGCAAACTCCAGCAGACCTGCAGCAGAGGGGCCTGATTGTTAGAAGGAAAACTAACAAACAGAAAGGAATAGCATAAACATCAACAAAAGGACATCCACACAAAACCCCATCCAAAGGTCACTAGCACCAAAGACCAAAGGTAGGTGAGGAAAAATTCAACAATGCAATCTTTGCTCAGGTTTTATGATCACACAATCATCTATAAGACAGCCCAATATTTAATGCTGTTATCTTTTTGTTGTTGTTGTTGAGACTGAGTCTCACTCTATCAGTAGACGGGAGTGCAGTGGCACGATCTCAGTTAACTGCAACCTCTGCCTCCTGGTTCAAGCGATTTTTCTGCCTCAGCCTCCCAAGTAGCTGGGACTACAGGCGTGCACCACCATGCCCAGCTAATTTTTGTATTTTAGTAGAGACAGGGTTTCACCATGTTGGCCAGGATGGTCTTGATCTCTTGACCTTGTGATCCGTCCACCTCGGCTTCCCTAAGTGCTGGGATTACAGGCATGAGCCACCACACCTGGCCTAATGCTGTTATCTTAAGTGCTTAAGCTATCTGTCCCTAAAGATCTCCACTTTCATACCACTTCTATTATCAGTCTTCATATTAGAAAACTTGTCTCTCTGAGAAAAATGTTTGTTCTGTGTTCAGATAGCAAACTCACGCATACATTTTTGAACTGTAACCTGTGATTAAATTGTGAACTCATCATATTAATTTCTGCCAAACAGATTTTTTTCACTCAGGATAACGATAGACTATCAGGTGACATCAGTTTAAAAAACTGACTTCCTATCCTGAAGCAGTTGACTACTATAGACTACCAAGAAATCCAGATTCCAAGATGGTGCTGCGTAGATTAGAACAGTCCCACCATTTTCTAATGTAAACGCTGAGATATATTGTCAGTGCCCATGGGTTTTGGGTGGTATGGAGAAACATAACCCCCAACTTCTTATATGTGTGCATACATGATACACAGAAGACACACACACACCCTGGCCAAATTTGAAAAAAATAGATTTTTTTTTTTCCTCCAGAGTAGTAGCTAACTTGTTTTTTCTAGATGGAGTCTCACTCTGTTGCCCAGACAGGAGTGCAGTGGTACAATCTTGGCTCACTGCAAACTCCACCTCCTGGGTTCAGGTGATTCTCCTCCGTCAGCCTCCCAAGTAGCTGGGATTATAGGCGCCTGCTATTGCTCCTGGCTAATTTTTGTATTTTAGTAGAGATAGGTTTTCGTCATGTTGGTCAGGCTGGTTTCGAACCCTGGGCTCACCGCCCCCCGCCTCAGCCTCCCAAAGTCCTGGGGTTACAGGTGTGAGCCACACACCTGGCTTTTTTTTTTTTTTTTTTTTTTTT
>NW_016803608.1:690114-696410 GCF_001698545.2 Rhinopithecus bieti | reverse complement strand
GATCTCCTGACCTCGTGATCCGCCCGTCTCGGCCTCCCAAAGTGCTGGGATTACAGGCTTGAGCCACCGCGCCCGGCCTTTTCTTGGCTTTCTACTTTAACTTTGCTTCACATTCATCCAAAAAAGGAATGAGACTGAAAGCACAGATAATCATAACTAAGCCGTTAGTCATTGTTATTTTATTATTAATGTACTTGGAGAAAAATAACCTTCCTAATGTTCTCTTTAATTCTCTGAGTTCACCAAACAGTCCCAGATAATCCTTTTCTATGACCAATGGGCTAAAATTTTAAAAAAAGAAAATAATTATAATAACAACTAAACCAGATTTGTAGTATCTTAAACCCATTGTAACTGAGTATAACAACAGTCTCCCAAATTCCACTTTTCCTAACACCTACCTTAGTACACTTTCTCTGCTAGTCCAGCTACAATTGAAGAACAATTAACGTTAGCATCACATAATATATAAAAGGGAAAGAGACTACTTTTTCCACAGCCAGTGTCTTTTGGAGGTGATCCTCATACAAATTGTGTATTTTGGGTGATTGATACTTAATATTTTTCTTAAATATAAATAAAATCACATGTATAGACAAATAAAGTAAGCAGAAATAGTTCTCACTGAATTTTCATATTCTAGTACTTTTTTATTAAATGGCGATGAAAAGGCTGGCATTTACATTTGGCAAACAGACACTTAAAGTAAATTTTAAAATTTGGCAGCAGACTTCCATGGTATGCATTTATGATAGTAATTTTGAAATTGACAAGCCTTATTCTGTAAGCAGCCTTTGACTGAGCTGTTTGAAAATGAGTGAGATTTATTTAAATCATTTCCTCCACCTAAAGAACTTGAGCTTGACAGACATGGACTAAACTAATCTAACCTGTTTTTCAGTATCTGGATCTACTGGGAAGCCAGCCAACCAAGAAGAAATAATAACTCTCTAATGTGGTAGAAACAAAATCACATATAGCATAGCTAGATGAAAAACAATGTAGTTGTGGAAACCCACATTGATCTCAGTCGAAAGTGGAGTGAATTTGTATGAATACCCAGTACCAAAAATCAATCTTTGACTAAAAATGTGGAAAAGTACAGTTAAATATGTGAATGGAAAATTGGCTTACTTTACATTATACAATGAGTCTTTCAGAGGTACAGCCTGAGTGAATGCCAAAAGCATCAGGGGGAATTTCTGGCAAATATTTTGCCATTCCATACCTGGAGGCTGTGATGAAACTGCATCAGGATTCGCCCTGGAACATAGAGGATTCCTTTAACTAAACTAAACAAAAAAACATGGAGGTATGGGGGCAGACATAGGCCCAGTAGTGCCAGTTCACCAATATGGGTGCACTCTGATTAGAAAGAACAGTAAGAAAGACAGAAGTTAGACCCACCCTAGAAACCTCAGATTGGGCTGGCTGTCTGGGTAGACTGGAGAATCAAGAAGAAATTGGCAACTTGAAAGAGAAGAGACCAAGGAGAAGAAAAAGTCATAAAAAGAGAGAGGGAATACACAAATAATACATGTAACTGACTTGATCACTGTGCCTCTGGAGAGACTCACCCAAAAATCAAAGGCACAAAATCTAATTGGCCTGAAGACATATTTCCAGCCAATAAAATTTATCTTAATCTTACCCTCACCTTCATCTTTACTAACATTATAATTATATTCTGGAGTTTATTCCTAAAAAATATCTTAGAGATTATTTAGCTCAAGCTGTTCAATTAGAGGATATGAAAACTGAAACCAGAATCATTTAGTGATGGGCCCAAGGTTAGCTAATAAGTTAGTTGCCGAGACGGGCAGATCACGAGGTCAGGAGATCGAGACCATCCTGGCTACTATGAAAGGGAGAGAGAGCAAGGTAAAGAGAACTGATTATAATATAAACTTCCTCTGTTTTCCATAATTTTTTACTCTTACTGTAGGTTTAAGAATACTATGCAATTCTGTCGCTTCAGCAGCTGACAATCTGAGCAATGCTACATTTAGAGAACAATTTCCTTAATCTAGAGTTACCAAGAACATCAAAAGCATAGTTTTATTTAGATCTAAAATGTATAACATTTAGAGTTGCAGAGCCCCACCCCCCAAAAGGAAAGATAATAATTAATTCTGTCATTTGCTTTAATCCAACTAGACACACTAAAAACAGCTTGAATGTCTTTACTTGCTCTACCTAAGCTTTCAAGGACTCTAGAATGCTATGGCTATAACAAAATATTCAGATAAAAAGAATCTAAATTTGTTCCCCAATGTTGGAATAAAATAATTGGAATATTTTCACTCATAAGGGAGTGAAAATAAAAATAAATAATAAAACAATAAAATAAATAATAAAACTAAAATGTATGAGCAATTAAATTTTCTCTTAAGTTATATTCAGTGGTCTAGAATGAAGAGATTCTTGCCGGCTTTTAAAATTAACACAGTAAAGATGTTAATTTTATTATTTATACATTTTATCCTTAAAAATAAACTTATGAATTCACACTCTAGGTCCTAGAGGCTAAAAAATCTAGTGATTTAAATAATTTGGTTAATATAATGTGTCCTGTGTTTCAGAGTATTCAGTTTTACTTGTAAAATTATTTGATTTACTCTGTATTCCAAATACACTAGAAAATTTATATGTATTATAAATAGATGTATTAAGAACAGAATGCATACACACATATAGGAGAACATTTTATTAAGTCAGATACATTTAGTCAATAAATATTCATTGAGCACCTACCACATGCCAGGCACAATGATAAATTGCTTCAAATAAATGCATATTTAGAGAGCATCTTCACACCATCAAGTAGCTGGCTAATATGCATAGGTATTTAATATGCATGTGTATATAACAACAGACATACATACATATACATATCTATATGTAGATACATATCATATATTGTATATTCTCCATACACACATTACACAAATACATACTAAATATACAAGTATGTTATATATATATAGAGAGAGAGAGCATATGCCAACATAAATTTAAATTGAATACTTTAAAATTACTTATATTTTATTATTTCTCTGGAGAAAGTCTGTGCTGCTATAATTTATTTCAGGTAGATAAAGTCATGCTTTTAAAAAATGCTTTTGTATCACAAAGGTGCATTTTTTTTTTACTTTTATTTTCATTTCAACAGTTTTTGGGGTACAGGTGGTTTTTAGTTAGATGGATAAATTCTACACTTGATCTCAGCTAAAAGACTGTGAAGTGATGGATGGATAAGCTCTTTAGTAGTGATTTCTGAGATTTTAGGGCACCTGTCACCTGAGCAGTGTACACTGTACCCAATAGGTAGTCTTTTATCCCTCACCTGCCTCCCAAGATCCACCCCCTCCAAATCCCTAAAGCCTATTGTATCATTCCTATGCCTTTGCATCCTCATTGCTTAGCTCCCACTTATAAGTGAGAACATACGATATTTGGGTTTCCATTCCTGAATTACTTCACTTAGAATAATGGCATCCAGCTTTGCTGCAAAAGACATTATTTTATTCTTTTATATGGCTGAGCAGTATTCCATGGTGTATATACACCACATTTTCTTTAACCACTCATTGGTTGTTGGACACTTATATTGGTTTCACATCTTTGCAATTGCCAATTGTGCTGCCAAAAATATGTGTGTGCATCTGTCTTTTGCATATAATGACTTATTTTCCTTAGGTAGATACCCAGTAATGGTATTGCTAGATCCAATGGTAGTTCTACATTTAATTCTTTAAGGAATCTCCATATTATTTTCCATAGTGGTTGTACTAATTTACATTCCCACCAGCAATGTAAAACTGTTCCCTTTTCACCACATCCATGCCAACATCTATTGTCTTTTGATTTTTAAATTATGACCATTCTTGCAGGAGTAAGGTGGTATCCCATTGTGGTTTTAAGTTGCATTTCCCTGGTGTTGGGCATTTTTCCATATGTTTGTTGGCTGTTTGTATATCTTCTTTTGAGAATTATTTATTCATGTCCTTTGCCCACTTTTTGGTGGGACTATTTATTTATTTTTTTCTTGCTGATTTGAGTTCCTTGTAGATTCTGGATGTTAGTCCTTTGTCAGTTGCATAGCTTGTGAATATATTCTCCCACTTTGTGGGTTGTCTTTTTACTCTGCTGATTATTTCTTTTGCTGTGCAGAAGCTTTTTAGTTTAATTAGGTTCCATTTATTTATTTTGTTTTGTTGCATTTGCTTTTGGGGTCTTAGTCATGAATTCTTTTCCTAAGCCAATGTCCAGAAGATTTTTTTTGATGTTATCCTCTAGAATTTTTATGGTTTCAGGACTTAGATTTTAGTCTTTGATCCATCTTGAGTTGATTTTTGTATAAGGTGAGAGATGAGATTCCAGTTTCATTCTTCCACATGTGGCTTGCCAGTTTTTTCAGCACCATTTATTGAATAGGATGTCCTTGCCCCAATTTATGTTTTTTAAGCTTTGTTGAAAATCAGTTGGCTGTACATATATGGCTTTATTTCTGGGTTTGCTATTTTGTTCCATTGGTCTACATGCCTATTTGCATGCCAGTACCAGGCTGTTTTGGTAACTTGTAGCATAATTTGAAGTTGGGTAATGTGATGCCTCCAGATTTGTTCTTTTTGCTTAGTATTGCTTTGGTTATGCGGGTTGTTTTGGGTTCCATATAAATTTTAGAATTGTTTTCTAGTTCTATGAAAAATGATGATGGTATTTTGATGGGAATTGCACTGAATATATAGATTGCTTTGGGGCAGCATGGTCATTTTCACAGTATTGATTCTTCCCTTTCATGAGCATGAGATGTGTTTCCATTTGTTTGGGTCATCTGTGATTTCTTTCAGCAGTGTTTTGCAGTTTTCCTTGTAGAGAGATCTTTCACCTCCTTAGTTAAGTATATTCATTCCTAGGTATTTCATTTTATGTTTTTGCAGCTGTTGTAAAAAGGACTGAGTTTTTTATTTGAATCTCAGCTTGGTCATTGTTGGTGTAAGGCAGTGCTACTGATTTGTGCACATTAATTTTCTATCCTGAGACTTTACCGAATTCATTCATCAGATCTAGGAGTTTTTTGAATTAGTCACAAAGGTGCATTTTTATTCAATGATTATTTAAGTGATAATATCAAATTTATGTATTATCTGGTGTGGCTTTCAGACACAAAACTTAAACATAAAACATTTATTTAAAAAACCCTGCTTCTTGATATCATAATAAGTCTAGCTCAGTTATTCAACAAATATTTATTCAATGCTTATTCCATGCCAGTAATTGCTTTAAGCCCTGGGAGTACAGAAGTTAACAAAATAGAGATCCCTACCTTTGTGGAGCTTTCATGGTATCTTTATGCAATATGGTGGAATCAGTCTTGCAGTTTCCTTTATTATCTTTATCATAAGATCTTAGGACTGTGATTATGACATCTTGCAATTAAACTATATATTGTACTTTATAGACTGTTAATAATTATGAATCAAGGAGACTAATAAGTCCTAGGAAGAGAAAGCTTTCTGTTCTATTTATTAACTATCCATGGTAATGCAAATGAACAACTGTGAATCAAATGCATTATTAGAAGTTGTTAGTTGGTTTTCATAGAACTGAAATTATATTAGGAGCCTTAAAAATAATTAGGTCCCAGTGTAAGAGAATGGATAATGAAGGTATTCCTATGTGGTTGATTTATTTTATAAGTAGATTTGTAATCTTTATAAAGCCATTACTAATTATTCCACTTGCATAATATATAATTAAAAGGAAGGTTTATGGTTCCGACACTATTACAGTAGCAGAGAAAAATGTCCTACCATAAGGCTAAGAACTAGCAATTGGCTTTGATTTGAACAATGATCATTATTACAGCTAACATCTACAAATAATACAGGCTAAACTTATAGCTTACTCTTACTTAATATGAATTATTACAATGAACATTTTTTAAACATTGACATTGCCAAGTATCATGCATTTCATATACATTAACTTTAATCTTTATGCTAAGCACCCCCTACACGGGAGTATTATTTTCCTATTTTACTAATGAGAAAATTGAGACTAAGGGAGGTGAAGTGACCTGACCAAGACAATATTTAGGATGTGCATTTTGAATCACTGTATCATTTGTCCCCGAAAATGCCAAACTTACTAATCTCTATCAGCCTCCCAGGCCCACAGAATCAAGCCTAGAAGTCAGAGTATAAGGTCTGTAGCACAGTATATAATTCACCTAACTGCAGCAAATAAATGATTATTTTCTTGGCTTTTTTTTTTTTTTTTTTTTTTTTTTT
>NW_016803608.1:685267-687277 GCF_001698545.2 Rhinopithecus bieti | reverse complement strand
GGTTGAACTAGTTTACAGTCCCACCAACAGTGTAAAAGTGTTCCTATTTCTCCACATCCTCTCCAGCACCTGTTGTTTCCTGACTTTTAATGATTGCTGTCTAAGTGGTGTGAGATGGTATCTCATTGTTGTTTTGATTTGCATTTCTCTAATAACCAGTGATGATGAGGTTTTTTTTCATATATTTTTTGCCCACATAAATGTCTTCTTTTGAGAAGTGTCTGTTCATATCCTTCATTCACGTTTTGATTTTTTTTTCTTGTAAATGTGTTTAAGTTCCTTATAGATTCTGGATATTAGCCCTTTGCCAGCTGGATAGAAAACTTTCTTCCATTCTGTAGGTTGCCTCTTCACTCTGATGATAGTTTCTTTTGCTGTGCAGAAGCTCTTTAGTTTAATTAGATCCTATTTGTCAATTTTGGCTTTTGTTGCCATTGCTTTTGGCATTTTAGTCATGAAGTCTTTGCCCATGCCTATTTCCTGGATGGCTTTGCCAAGGTTTTCTTCTAGAGTTTTTATAGTTTTAGGTCTTACATTTAAGTCTTGAATCCATCTTGAGTTAATTTTTGTATAAGTTTCAAGGAAGGGGTCCAGTTTCAGTTTTCTGCATATGGCTAGCAAGTTTTCCCAACACCATTTATTAAATAGTGAATCCTTTCCCCACTGCTTGTTTTTGTCAGATTTGTCAAAGATCAGGTGGCTGTAGATGTGCAGTGTTATTTCTGAGGTGTCTGTTCTGTTCCATTAGTCTATATATCTGTTTTGATTGCTATAGCTTAGTAATATTGTTTGAAGTCAGGTACTATGATGCCTCTAGCTTTGTTCTTTTTGCATAGGATTGTCTTGGCTATGTGGACCCTTTTTTGGTTCCATATGAAATTTAAAGTAGTTTTTTTCTAATTCTGTGAAGAAAGTCAATTGTGCTTTGATGGGGATAGCATTGAATCTGTAAATAACTTTGGGCAGTATGGCCATTTTCATGATATTGATTTTTCTTATCCATGAGCATGGAATGTTTTTCCATTTGTTTGTGTCCTCTCTTATTTCCTTGAGCAGTTATTTGTAGTTCTCCTTCACATCCCTTGTGAGTTGTATTCCTAGGTATTTTACTCTCTTTGTAGCAATTGTGAATGGGAGTTCACTTATGATTTGACTCTCTGTTTGTCTATTCGTGGTGTATAGGAATGCTTGTGATTTTTGCACTGATTTTGTATCCTGAGACAAAATGCTGAAGTTGCTTATCAGCTTAAGGAGATTTGGGGCTGAGATAATGGGGTTTTCTAAATATACAATCATGTCACCTGCAAAGAGAGACAATTTGACTTCTTCTCTTCCTGTTTGAATATTCTTTATTTCTTTCTCTTGCTTGATTGCCCTGGCCAGAACGTCCAGTACTATGTTGAATGGGAGTGGTGAGAGACGGCATCCTTGTCTTGTGCCGGTTTCCACAGGGAATGCTTCCAGTTTTTCCCCATTCAGTATGATATTGGCTGTGGGTTTGTTATAAATAGCTCTTACTATTTTGAGATACATTCCATCAATACCTAGTTTATTGAGAGGTTTTAGCATGAAGGGGTGTTGAATTTATTGAAGGCCTTTTCTGCATCTATTGAGATAATCAATCATGTGGTTTTTGTCATTGATTCTGTTTATGTGATGGATTACGTTTATTAATTTGCATAAGCTGAACCAGCCTTGCATCCCAGGGATGAAGCCGACTTGATCATGTTGGATAAGCTTTTTGATGTGCTGCTGGATTCAGTTTGCCAGTATTTTAATGAGGATTTTTGCATTGATGTTCATCAGGGATATTGGCCTGAAATTTTATTTTCTTGTGTCTCTGCTAGGTTTTGGTATCAGGACGATGCAGGTCTCATAAAATGAGTTAGGGAGGAGTCCCTCTTTTTCTATGGTTTGCAAGAGTTTCAGAAGTAATGGTACCAGCTCCTCGTTGTACCTCTGGTAGAATTCGGCTATGAATCCATCTGGTCCTGTTTTTTTTTTTTTTTT
>NW_016803608.1:671693-682293 GCF_001698545.2 Rhinopithecus bieti | reverse complement strand
AACACATCAAAAAGTGGGCGAAGGATATGAACAGACACTTCTCAAAAGAAGACATTTATGTAGCCAGCAAACGTATGAAAAAAAGCTCATCATCACTGGTCATTAGAGAAATGCAAATCAAAAACCACAGTGAGATACCATCTCACACCAGTTTGAGTCACGATCATTAAAAGTGAGGAAACAATAGATGCTGGAGAGTATGTGGAGAAGTAGTAATGTTTTTACCCTGTTGGTGGGAGTGTAAATTAGTTCAACCATTGGGAAAACAGTGTGGTGATTCCTCAAGGATCTAGAACCAGAAATACCATTTGACCCAGCAATCCCATGACTGGGTATATACCCAAAGATTATAAATCAATCTCCTATAAAGACATATTCACATGTATGTTTATTGCAGCACTATTCACAATAGCAAAGACTTGGAACCAACCCAAATGCCCATCAATGATGGACTGGATAAAGAAAATGTGGTACATATACACCATAGAATATTATGCAGCCATAAAAAAGGATGAGTTCATGTCCTTTGCAGGGACATGGATGAAGCTGGAAACTTTCATTCTCAGCAAAACTAATACAAGAACAGAAAACCAATGTTCTCAGTCATAAGTGCGAGTTGAACAATGAGAACACATGGACACAGGGACGGGAGCATCACACACCATGGCATGTCGTGTGGTGGGGGGCTAGTGGTGGGATAGCATTAGAAGAAATACCTAATGTAGATGACAGGTTGATGGGTGCAGCAAACCACCATGGTATGTGTATACCTATGTAACAAACTGCACATTCTGCACATGTACGCCAGAACGTAAAGTATAATAAAAACAAAAAGAATCTTGTTCATAATCCATGTATGGTCTCTACATTTCACCTTACTATTTAGCTCTACTTTTAGTAGTATCACAAAAGATGTTTTTTACTAGGATATGAGTTTGTTTCCTTTAACTATTCTTCTTAATTTTTTTCATATAGTAATAGGAATATTTCTGGATTTGTAAGCTTTCTGTTCCTCAGAGGATGTATTGAAAAATCTATTGGAAGGTCAGGCGTGGTGGCTATGCCTGTAATCACAGCACTTTGGGAGGCCAAGATGGAAGGTTGGCTTGAGGCCAGGAGTTCGAGGAAAATATATTGAAAACTACTAAAATTGCAACCTTTTAACAGTTTGCATGCTTTGTTTCCAGATTATTTTCCAAATAGTTTTTGTATCATCCCCTTTTGATGATCACTAGAAGATGCTAGAACTAAATGTCTTCATTTACATTTATGACTTTATTTATTTATTTATTTATTTATTGAGACAAAGTCTTGATCTGTCGTGCCCAGGCTGGAGTGCAGTGGCACGATGTCAGTTCACTGCATCCTACACCTCCCGGGTTCAAGCAGTTCTCCTGCCTCAGTCTCCCAAGTAGCTGGGATTACAGGTGCACACCACCATGCCCAGCTAATGTTTCGTAGTTTTAGTAGAGATGGGGTTTTACCATATTGGCCAAGCTGGTCTTAATCTCCCAACCTCAGGTGATCCACCCACCTCGGCCTCCCCAAAGTGCTGGGATTACAGGCGTGAGCCACCATGCCTGGCCACAACTTTATTTATTAAGACTATGTTCACTATAAACTTTAAGGGAGCTTGAAGACTTTAGGAAAAATACACTTGGTCTTATGAGAAATGCTGAGGAATGCTTTGTGAATTTGTGGTTCTGTTTTGAGCAGTATGTTTTCTCAGAGGGATCCTTCCAACAGAGCATGTACTCCATGTTCTCCATATGGTGCACTGAAATTGTAGGGAATGTATATCTATCTATATATTCTGGATGTACATTTCCTTTATTCTTCAGTCCTTCTGGCAAAATCTTTGTCTCAACATGCTTTGGATGACATTTAGGGAAGTTTATACTTTCAAGTTTGTAATGAGTAGAAGAGAAGATTCTAAGTATCGTTTTTCTCAGGGCATGATAATTGACCAAACTAGCAAAGTTATAAAACATCACTGCAATATTTCATTAATAAATTTATATGCAAGGTGATAGTGTGATATGTCACTTAGAATTCAAGATTTCAGTGTGAAGAAAGTAGCACATATTCCTCAAAAAGCTGAGACAACAAAACTGTTTTTGAGAATCTATGTAATATTCACAAAAATTATCATATACCAGGCCAGGGATGAAGCCTCCAAATGTTCTAAATATTAATATAAGACAGACTATGCTCTGTTGCCATAATACAGGATAATTAGAAACCAATAACAAATGAATATTTTTTAAAAACTGTACATAGCGTCACTATAAGCAATATTGTCTCTAGGCTACAAATTCTGCTTAAGAAATTTAAGTCTGTAAAAAAAGAAAAGGTTGAAACTGCATATATTATGAAAACCAAAACCAAAACCAAATGATACTTAATAAGCATATCCTTTAATAACACAGCAAGTTTATCAATAATCTAGCAGTTGAGATAATAGGTAGCAGTCTTTTTTTTTTTTTTTTTTTTTTTTTTTTCACTCTATCGCCTACACTGGAGTACAGTGGCACAGTCATGGCTCATTGTAGCCTTGAACTCCTGGGCTCAGGTGATCCTCCAACCTTAGCCAACTTAGTAACTGGGACCACAAGTGTGTGCCACCATGCCTACCTGATTTTTTTATGGAGACTAGGGTCTTGCCATGTTGCCCAGTCTGGTTTTGAACTCCTGGGCTCAAGCAATCCTCCCACCTTGACCTCCTAAAGTGCTGGTTTGCAGGTGTGAGCCACCTTACCCAGCGTAGATAATCTTATTAAGACAAATGCTTAGGACTACAAACAGGATTGTTCCATGTTATATTTCTGTGTCAGTATTTGGTGGGACCAATGAATTAGCTGATTTTTCATTTTTTCTTGTGTATTTTAGAATGTTTTAATAATTGGCAGGTATTACTCTTAAGTGCAAAAGATAGAATCTCAAGAAAAGGCTGGGCGTGGTGACTCAGTCCATAATCCCAGCACTTTGGGAGGCCAAGGAGGGTATCACAGGAGCCTGGCCAACATAGTTAAACTCCGTCTCCGCTAAAAATACAAAAATTAGCTGGGCATGGTGGCACACACCTATAATCCCAGCTACTCGAGAGGCTGAGGCAGGAAAATCACTTGTACCCAGGAGAGGGAGGTTGCAGTGAGCCAGGATAGCACCACAGCACTCCAGCCTGGGCGGCAGAGTAAGACTCTGTTGTGACACCACCACCAACAAAAAAACTCCCAAAAAACCTCAAGGAAAATAAAGAGTACACTCCTGGCAAGTAGCATTTTCTAAAGCTACTCTGAACGAGTGGTCTATATTAGGAAAATTTAATTTCCTCAAGAAAGCAAAATCTTTTGTAACTCAGTATTTCATAGAAAACAAAATCCTATATATGTGTGTGTGTATGTGTATATTGTGTGTGTGTGTATATATATATATATATATAGTTTAGTAAGGAAAACATACTAAAAAAATTTCATAAATTCCTTAGAAAAGAATAAATTCAGTACTTTCTCAGAATTTACATTTTGTTAAGAGTAACATCAGTCAGGGTATAAGGCCTTGTAGCCAGCGTCCTTACTGCTCTGCCTATAGCCTCCTGGCCCACCCTGAAGATCAGCTGTGGCTAGGGTGGGCAGTTGCAGTACCCGCCAACAGCTTTCTGCCTCAAACACCTGCATGTTTGCCTCAGGGTTTTCTCCGGATACTTGGAGAAATGCTTGGCCTGACTATAGGACAGGCCAGAAGTGATTTGTATTAATCCTCTCAGGAGGAACCTTTGAACAAGGAGGGCAGAATTGAGGTATTTATGGCCCAGCTTCCTCATCTCAGAAGGATAATCTAAGGCATGTCCGCCATGGTTTCTCAGTGGGTCCTCAGCAGAACTGGGCCCAGTTGCCCATAGCGGAAGCCTGCTTCTGATTAATGTATCCTTTTCAACTTTCCTTCCTTTACTATGTCACTTCCTCACTCCTCACTTCCAAAACACTTAAATCCAAATCCTGTGTCACCATCTGCTTTCTGACAGGGGAATACAATCTAAGGCTGCATGCTAGATGTGAGACAGCTTCTTGAAACAAAGTCTTTTTCGTGTTTACTCTGGAATTCCTGATACTTAACATGCTTCCAGCACATATAAAAATCAGATATTTTCCTAGACCTCAATTAGATCTGAATACAGCAGAGAAGACAGTCAAGGATTCTACAGAATGAGGTATACTGGATTAATTTCTGTAAGAGACACAACAGAAGTGCTATAGCATGTAGTCACTAATTATAAATTAGGAGATCAGCAAAGGCTTTAAGGAGGAGGTGGTAGTAAATCAGGCATTTGAAGGATGCACAAGATTTTGTCAAGTGGAGAAGAAGGATTAAAGTGACATTCCAGGCAAATGAAAGAGCAACATCAAAGTCTCAGAAGTATTAGGGTACATGGACTACTGAGAGAAAATAATAGTGCTTTTGGAATGAACCTCAGAGTACATGAAGTAAGTGGGCAGAAAGCAAAAAGAAGCTAAGTTAGTCCATGGCAGCCTGCACATTCGAGGAAGCTCTGAATAGACGGGGAGAGAATGTTTCAGAACTACACATATAGAGCTATTTTTTTTGGTGTGACTTCTAAAAAAAAGCCTCACCCACGCATTGACGGTCACTTCCTTTGCTAACATTATTTTGAAAGTCTGACTCACTAATAGAGCATTTTTCCTGAAACTCAAGGCATTTAGAATTTGGATATATTTTCTTTTGTTTCTTAAAGAGGACAAGAAAAAGAGAAAAGAGCTTCTCTTCTTGCCTGGGATTCCAACAAGTGTTTGTATCTTACATTGTCTAATTTATTAGAATTCATTTCTTTAAGCTTTCCATTTTGAAGCTATCACTTTTTCTGAAGGGGACCATGATGTGCTCATTCCCCTTATATGAATTAGTTTGTGAAGAGAAAGATTTGGGAGACAAATGCAATGATCATCTAGTATGACAGGTGGGATAAGCACTGGTCTGGAAACAAGGAAACCTGGGCTCTAACTCTGGATCTTCCTCATCCTGGCTTTTTGGCCTTGGGGAAATCATTAAAACTTTCACTCTCTGTTCAGTGAGGTGTTGGACTAGACGATCTCTAAGATTTCTTCTAGCCCCAACCTCTTGTCCACTTGACAAAATTTTGTGCAACCATGGAGGACATGCCTCAGATTGTCCTGACATGATTAAATAAAGGTCAGAGGAGGAAACTGAGTCTCTTATGAATGTCACTAAAAAAAAGGTTATTTGAAAATTGATGACATTATCATTTTTTGAAAAAATATAATGCAAACATCATTTTCACTAGCTCCTTTAAAATATCTTTTTTTCTGATGATTTAATGTAAGCTCCATCAATTAAAATAGGCATAATCGTGCTCATATAAAACAGTAATTTTCTAAAATGTATCTGATGGCACCAGGCCTTGGGGTATATTTCATTAGTTGTTGGAAAGATGATAGCATTTAATTAAGAAATGAATCACAATGAACAAACTAGATTCTGAATGTATTTCCCACTGAAATATAGACATCATTGATAGATGATAGATGATAGTCTGTTTTTAGGGCTAGCATTCTTTAAGATATTGTTGTAGTACAAAACTTATACTCTGAATAAAGTAGTAGCCAGAGAAGCAGTCTTCATAATTTACTTCTACTTTATCATGCACCTTCTAAATCGAGTTGTTTTTTTTCATATTGGAAAACACTTCAGCTTATTCTGTCAGTGATTTTTTTCCCTACGTGGTAATGATGGAAAGGTCTTAACTTACAGAGAAATAAATATGGGAACAGTACCTGTTTAAACAGCAAGCACAGGGGCAAGTGAGAGAGTCTGGGAGGAGGTTCTTTTGCCTGAGGGTCACTGTCATGCAACAGTGCTGAACACAGCAGCATCCTCTACTAACTTCACAATTTAGAAATCTCAAGTAATGTTCCAGTATTATCCAGGGAATCTGAAAAGAAAAACTGCCGCACTCAATAAGTATATTTTTTAAAGTCATATTGGGGCTGGTCGTGGTGGCTCATGCCTGTAATCCCAGCACTTTGGGAGGCCGAGGCAGGTGGATCACGAGGTTAGGAGTTCAAGACCAGCCTAGCAACATGGTGAAATCTCGTCTCTACTGAAAATACAAAAATTAGCTGGGCATGGTGGTATGTGCCTGGAATCCTAGCTACTCGGGAGGCTGAGGCAGGATAATTGCTTGAACCAGGACCCAGGAGGCAGAGGTAGCAGTGAGCAAGATCATGCCACTGCACTCCAGCCTGGGCTACAGAGCGAGACTCTATCTCAAAAAAAAAAAAAAAAAGTCATATTGGACTTGAGAACTCTCTAGCCTGATTATTTACTTTTTAGACCTCAAACAGTTCAAGAGAATACAAAACAAACTATACTTTGAACCTAATAGTACAATGACAAAATAATTATTTTCTTTCCAAAACATTTGAAAATATGTCCAGTGCACTTGTTAAGACAAAATTCTAGATCCACAAATATTAAAATCACAAAAATGGTTTTGGTGAGAAGTGGCGAGCAGACCAGACAGGAAAGGTGAAGAAAGAGAATTAGCATTCACAGCATACTTTCCTGCCAGCTAGCCTGATATACACTAACTTTATGCTAATTTATATAATCTTCACAAACAACTCTATAAGGTAGGTGTTATCTTTATTTTACAGTGGATAGAACTGAAGTTCATTAAAGTTAATTAACTTGCTCATCATGGTGTGGTTGTTAATGTCAGAGACCTCATTTGCTTTCAAGAGCTGTGATTTTTAACACCATGCTGTGTTCTGCTTCAGATGATGCATCTCTACAGGAATTAAAAGCATATACTGTACATTTATTTTCCAAGAGTCAAATCACTATCATTTGATTTTAACATAAGCAAAGCAAAAGTCCCAGAGCATAAGCTTATCATTGTGAAACTACTGCAGATTTGGGTATCACAGGGTACAGGTGGCAGGCTGGTGGGACCTCAGTTTAGTCTGACTGAGAGCTTGATGCACTTGATGGGCGCAATGAGGATTGAACCATCAGAGGCTGGTGACTGGCCGCCAGGAATCACCTGCAGCCAATTACTTATTGGCAAAGTCAGAATAGGGTGAAGTGAGTAAGGCCTTTGCTCCAAGTGTAAAATTTAAGGGGGTACCCAAAACTCAGTAATTGAAATAAAAAATATTCTAATGCAATTTCTTAAAAAAAATCCAAATCAGCAAATTACCTGTTTTTGTAAATAACACCAGGGCTCTGAGTTCTAAGCCACTTCAAATAGTGAATTTCTTTATCTCTCAGAGGTCTAAGGAAGAAGAAAGATCTCACTGGGTAAAATCAGAATGATTTTTACTGGATTCAGACACTCTGTTTTGGGGGGCATAGGAGTGGTATATTCTCTGGTCCTGTGCTAGTAGGAATCTCCTACTTTCTTAGAGTAGGAGCTAGACTGGGCGTGACTAAGTGTCTTAATTTTCCCAGACTATGCAGGTTTTAGCACTGAAAGGACTGCTCCCCCCAAAACCCTCAGTCTTCAAAAAACTGCAATGATTGGTCATCCTAGCAGAGGGGATGTACTTAAGAGTCATACTAAAAAAAAAAAAAAAAAAAAAGAAAAGAAAAAAAAAGAAAGAAAAGAAAAGAGAGAATATGTGGATATTCTGTTTGGGGCCAGCTCTTAGCGTTTAACATAGGTAGAAGAAGAATATTTGAGTATATATTTGACTATTAAAATTAGAGTCATGCCAACTAGGGTGAAGTTACAGGTGATGTAATTTATGTGTTCCCAGGCTACACCAGCCTGGGAAAGGGGTATGGAGAATCATAGTCTTGGTGATTTCTCTGGAAGATATCACCACCTGCTTTCTTGGGCTTTCCAACTCCTTTAAATCCTGTTCTACTTATTCCTTGAGTCCCTGGGAGGTCTTGCACCTGCCATATTGAGCAAGTCCTCTTATCTTCTAGTGTTTGACATAGACATTGATGACCATCACTGTGACTGTGATTGAGAGTTTGGGGTTTCCAAAGCCGCCAGAGCAGTCAATTGGCACCACTTCCTGCAGGGATGCATTCTGCTGTATTCAGTCAAATTCACTGAAATCAGATTTGCTTCCAAAATCTTTTTTTTTTTTTCTCAATGAGTTCCCTACACCTTCACTCCACGCCGAACCGATTTAGATCTGAACAAAAGTCGAATGAACTGCTCCCTCCAAACAAAGGCAAAATTACTGTAATGATGGAGAAATAGAAGTTATAGGGGCCCATGAGTGAATTTGAACTAATCTTGTATTCTTTTCTTTTAAAGAAGACCCCTGGATCCATGTTGTGGACTGAATTGCATCCCCCCTCCAATTCATATATCGAAGCTCTAACCCCTAATGTGTTTGGAGATAGAGCTTTTAGGCTATAATTAAGGTTAAGTGAGGTCATAGGATGAGGTCCTAATTTGATAGGACTGATGATCTTACAAGAAGAGTAAGGAGATACCCCTGTCCTTCTTCCCTGCTTTTCCTCTCTCTTTCCCCTCCCCCTACTTCTTCCTCTCTTTCTATCTCCATGTGATTACATAGTCAGAAGGCAGCCTTCTGCAAGCTAGGAAGAGAGTCTTCTCTAGAGACCAATCATGGTGGCATCCTGCTCTCAGGTGTATAGCCTCTGGGGCTGTTAAGAAAAATAAATGTGTGTGGTTTAAACCACTCAGTCTATGATATTTTATTATGGCAGTCTTAGCAGACTAAGACAATTCATTTTGTCCATGAACCTGTATTTGACCAATAGGAATGCAAATTGAAATCCTTATCTCTGCCTTTATTAACTTTGTGTTACAGTGATAATTTATGGCCCAGAGAAGGAAAATCAGCACAGAGACAGGAATATTTTTTGGCCTGGAGCATTGACAGCAATTTAGCTACTGGGAAGCTATTGTTGTGAACATCAGAGGTGATTAGAAGAGTGAAAGCCAGAAAGAGAAAGTTCCTTTTGTTTGAGCAACTCAAGTGAAACAGATTTGGTGGCATGACAGTAGAGGCCATTTCTGAGTGGGAGACAGCATAGCACAGTGGCTAAAAGCATGGCCTCTCAACTCAATACCTGCATCCACTATATATAATCTGTGTAAAAGTGGACATGTTGCTTTATCTTTCTTTGTATCAGTTCCTTATCTATAAGATAGTACCTATATCACAGAGTTTCTATAAAGAACAAACTTTATAAAATGTGTGGAGCTTTTAGAACAGTGCTTATTGCATAGAAAATCTTCAGAATATATTACCTATTTCATTTATAAGAAAACATCTTTAGTGTTTCCTAAACAAAGCATTCTCATTTGTCCAGCTCTACAAACTCTTGACTACCCTTTGCCTGCTATTCATATCCAGTCTATTCCTATGTCCTATCAATGTTATCTTCCAAATATTCAATTAATCCACATCCCTTCATCTCCACTACAGAGGACAAGTTTCTCTGGGAAAGAAAGTATTTTTCCTGGCTTCCAGAGAGGGAAGGGGTGCTAAAAGTCTTTACAATGTACTTAGATTTTTGCTATTTACTGCAATAGTCTAATTCATCTAGCTTTGCTTCCCGCATCCCCACTACTTGTTCTCCACACCTTGAGAAGAGTCCTTAAGGCACTTCCTGAGCCTTCCCTACTATTACTTGGTTAACAGTCGACTCATCATAAGTCAGCTCAAGTGTCCTTTCATGGGGACACTTGTCTTGCCTGCAATTCTCCCTCTTTCTCAAATCTAGGTAGGTTTTCTTTGTTATTTGTCAGATTTCTCTCCTTCATAAAAGATTTAGTCTACTCTTGCTCACCATCATACCTGTAGTGCCTGGGAGAGTGCTTGGCTCATACGTGATAATCAGTATTTGTTGAATGAATGAACTAATAAAGAAATGACCTGTCGGCTGGGGTTTCATCTCTTTTACTGTTGAATGTTGTCTATACTATTACTTGACGAATTGTTTTAATTGGTCCCTCAGGCCAATATGGCCTAAGCTATGTGGGTTATGAGTGCTATCATTTTAAAAAATCATATTAAATTATTCACTTGCATTGAAATATTCAAACCTACATTACCTAACAAACTTTATCTGAATGCCAGAATACAAGGAAATATTTCCAAACAGCCTTCTTATGGCATAAAACTTAGTTGCACTCTTTCTACAGTGAGTCTTACATTCATTAGAGGTCTTAATTAAGACTTAATTTTACTTGCAGGATTCCTAGAACTACAAATATCTGATGCATATAAAAATCACTGACAACAATATTTGAAGAGTTCAGAAAATAAAGTTTGCAACTGGAGGTAGTTTTTGCTTCATATGTACCATTTTTTTCTGCGGCTCTGAGAAAAGGAAAGGGGTAATTTATTGAGCAGCACTTAGAAAAACATTTATTTTTTTTGGCACAAGACAGGGATGCCCTCTCTCACCACTCCTATTCAACATAGTGTTGGAAGTTCTGGCTAGGGCAATCAGGCAAGAGAAAGAAATAAAGGGTATTCAGTTAGGAAAAGAAGAAGTCAAATTGTCCCTGTTTGCAGATGACATGATTGTATATTTAGAAAACCCCATTGTCTCAGCCCAAAATCTC
>NW_016803608.1:659261-670172 GCF_001698545.2 Rhinopithecus bieti | reverse complement strand
CTGACGAGTTGATGGGTGCAGCACACCAACATGGCACAAGTATACATATGTAACAAACCTGCACATTATGCACATGTACCCTAGAACTTAAAGTATAATAATAAAAAAATTAAAAAAAAGAAAAACATTTATTGAACAGAAAATATATTATTTTACCCTGCAAGGCATTATCATATTTCAAAGCTAATTTTCACACATAGAAATGGAGACTGAAAAGATTATTTTGATCAGATTGCCTCAGCTGGTAATAATAAATGTGAATTTCAAAATTCCAGAACTTTTGACTTCCAAATGTATCCTCCTGGTGAGCCATGCTGCCTCTGCCTTTAGGGTTGGCAAGAGCTTGTCTGCTGCCAACACCCTGTAAGTGGGTTGCATAGGGTATTATACAAGCTCTGGATTCCTTCCTTCTTTCTGTCTTTTTTCTTTCCTAGAGGAAGTGCTTGAGTTGTTTAAGGTGAATTTTCTCTGTCTTGTCTATCATTTAGCTGTTTCTCTTTCCTGTATGTTTTTTGGTATGTTATCCAGAGTTATATGACATTAATAAATACTCAGGAATTAAGTGATTTTCATTCTTCATGCTTAAAGAAAAAACTCCACTAGTATTCAAATTCTTTAACATTGAAATCATTTTCTGCATCATTCTACCACAAACCCTAAATAAAAGTTGCATGTGCAGGCACTTCAATCCTTCACACATGAACCCTTCCATTTAGTTATTTATTTAATTCCACTCTTGGAATAAGATAGGTATGCATTACAGTTTGGGTAAATAATGATTGCATTGTTCTCTTCTCATGTAATTTACTGGGGATTGGCACATCCTAGAGTAAATTGCAAAGACCGGAATTGTATTGAAGTGGAGTGCAGCTGTTGTATGCCTGTGTACAAACAGCTTCCAAATAACAGTCTAAAATAGTCTTCCAACAGTGTCTGGTGATTTGCCAGCAATTTTTCTCATTGCCCTCGGATGTAAATCAGCTGAGCTAGGATGCATAAACTTAACAGATTGTCTTTTTAAAACAGCTTGGTCAAAATTATTTTTAAAATACAGAAATGGCCTGAAGCTTGGTGTATGTGTGTGTATATGCATGCATGCATGCACGCACACATACACACATGCATATTGCTGACAATGATTTTGTAAACTCTGTAATTTTTATTGCACATTGTGTGAGACCCACACTTCTCCTGGGATCCATCTGATATAGAATCTGTTGGTTTTCCACCAGTGATAATTTGATGTAAAATCTTAAATCTGACCTGAAATGTTTTTTTGTCTTACTATCTTTACATCAGTATTAATCATTGTGATATACCAAGATATAATTCAGTTGGTTCATAACTGTGCCAATAGCTCTATCTTTATGTACAAATAGACATACCTAAATCCAGTTCATTTTAAAAAATTTACACTACAAAAGAAGTTGAATTATTCTCATTTTGTTTATGGATATGTTGGATGAGGGAAGTAGAGAGTAACAACTATGATATTATTGATCATTATGGATTGCATGACTGATACAGATAATATAAGTTTTCATTAATTTAATAAATGTTAACTGAGAGCTAGTGGGCCCCTGTGATTATATTAGGCTCTAGGCTCACTGATATGAAGATTCTATGTCCCATTGTCAAAGCAGGGAGTTTCTTAAGGAGATAACCATGCAAACAGAGAGAATACAGTATGATACTCTTTTAGTATAAACAGCACCATTGACTTCCAATCAATTAGTTTTGATA
This sequence comes from Rhinopithecus bieti, assembly GCF_001698545.2. Taxonomy (NCBI): domain Eukaryota; kingdom Metazoa; phylum Chordata; class Mammalia; order Primates; family Cercopithecidae; genus Rhinopithecus; species Rhinopithecus bieti. Next base: position 668,429 of record NW_016803608.1, on the reverse strand, counting down.
ATATCTGAAAGAGATATCTCTATAGATGCTATAATAAATGTATGTACAAAAAATAGAGAAATAGGAAAAGGAGTATCTAACCCTACTTGCAAGAGCGAGAAAAGGTTTTACGAAGAAGATAATGACTGAGATGGCAATGAAAGATGTTTGAGGTATTTTGACAAAGGGGACAGAGTCAGAGGAGAACATTCCCATAGAGGTAGTAGTGTATAATAAAGGTGCAAACATAAAGAATTTGAATCATTCATGATGCTGCAAATGGTTCAGTATTTCAGGGGAGTAAAGTCTGAGCAAGGAAGTGGCAAGAGATAACCCTAAATAAATAGGCCAAAATCAGAGTGAGAAGAACTTTTCATGCCATGCAAATGGGATTAGATTTTTATGCCCTAAAATAGTTGAAAACTCTTGAGAGTCTTAAACTTGAGAGTGTCATAGTCATCTTTTGCATTAAAATATCATTCTGATAGTACTATGGAGAATGGACTGAATGAGGACAATACCAAGGCTTGGGAAATCTGTAAGGAGGCTTTTGCAGTAATCTCAGTGACAAATGATAAATACCTGAACCAGGGCAGACACAAGGAAATGGAAGGGAGAGTTATGAGAAGTCTTGAAATGTAGAATTGCCCATCTTGGTAACTGATTTGATGTGGGATGTTGGGGCTAGATAGGAGAGAAAGAAACGCAAGATATCTTTGAGATTTATCTTATGCAACTACATGGATGATGGTATATTTTCCTGAGATAATCAATTTAGAAGGTAGAGTAGGTGTGGGGGTGTTGAGTTCAATTTTAGTAAGTGATAACTGCAAGATGCATGAGTGACTTTTCAGCTGCTATGGAGAGTGTGCTATTGGGCATAAGGCCCTGGAGCTTAGCAGGGATGTGGGTATGTGTTTATAGGTGAGTTTATAGATGGTAGTTACATATTTGCTGATGAAACTGCCTAGGCAGTGTGGACAAGAAGAAAAGGCAAAGGATAGAGCCTTGAGGTACACCAACATTCATGGAGGGCACACTAGAGAATCCTACAAATAGTATTGAATAGAGGTCCAGTAGAGAACTAAAAGGGGGGCCAAGGAAGCCTGGTGCCACTGAAACCAAGACACTCCTCTTTGTATTGCAGCTGCCCTAAAGGGAAGAGCATATCACATTTTGAAAAGTTTCAGGTATTGCTCAGACATTCCCTGTGATTTCTTCTTCTTTTTTTTTTTTTTTCTAGAATGCTTCCCTAATCTCTACATAAACTACCACTCTCCTGTGAAGCCCTCCTGGTTACTGTATCTGTAAGGTACAATGAAGAATTATGACCAAATCACTGGTGGCATTAATCAGAAATTAACTTTGTAATTATATATGCCCATTTTGTTTAGCCAAACAAGAGACAAGGTATTTATCATGCCTTGCCTGTGGTAGATGTCTCAGGCCAGTCCACTAGAAGCAGAGCCTGAGAGAGGGACCCAGGTGCACATGATTCATTGAGGGAGTGCTTGTCACAAAAAACCTGCAAGTGAGTGGAGGAAGAAGGATGTGATCTTGGATTGCTTAGTCCTGGCCTGGTCCATAGCAGCCAGGGAGAATAATTGCATCTTAAAGTTATCCTTGCTTGAGGCAAGGGTGTTTGATTTTGTACTCCTGAGTCAGCCAAGAGCAATCACTGGAGAAGGTCATAGGTGTCAGTCACTAGTCTTGCCCTGGCAGCAGATAGGGGAGGGATTTAATGACCTATACAAAGGTATCAACAGTGTCCACTGCAGCAGGCAGGCATTTGAGGATTTAGTGATTGCTTTGTATTTCCCAGATGCTGGCTCTTTTGGCTTGGGAGCTATGGTGAAGAAAAATAGTTTCTCTCTTCATCTCTCTCTCTCCCCGCTTCACGTCCAATCCTTTTTGTTTAAAATGGAACTTTATTTTTTGTATGTCTTCTATTGAGGAAAATAAAAAGTTTAAAAAAGAAAATAAGTATTGCACCAAATTCTAGCACCTTAAGATAATTACCATTAACATTTCAGCATATTTTCTTCAAATTTTTATAAAAGCATCTTAGTCAAGATCATTCTTTAAACAAAAATAGTCATTTTACTTCATGTGCATAACCTTGTTAAATCTACAACTAGGTACAATTTTATTATGTGATTGAACTATACTTTATTATGACCATTCCCTTAATTTGGGGCTTTTACGTTTTCCCATATTTTCACTTTTATGAAAAATACTTTCAGCAATGTATTTTGCCATAAGAACTATTCTTCACATTTTAGATTATTTCTTAAGATTAAATTCCAAAAATGGAATTACTGAGATCAAAGTCATGAAAATTATAAAGTTCTTGGTAGATATTGCAAATTGCTTTTTTTTTTTACAGGCCGTCCAATTTAGACTTTCAGCAGCAATTGATGAGACTGCCTTTTGCTATACCATGTCAGGGTAGTAGGCTGCTCCCTTTAGAATGAATCCCTCAGTTCTCTTCAGTGGAAACAACCGCTGAAATACAGTTCCTGTATTCTCTTCAGAGATACGCTATATATGTTTATGATATTTTTTGATGTATGAAAATTTTGTAGTTTTACAAAGACAAACTCATTACATAGTCAAATTTGCTAATATTTCTCATGATTGTGGTCCACTTTTGATTTTCCTCTATCCTTTGTCATTGACTGGTTGATATAATTATTTTGGTCAAAGAAGAGTCATATTGATCTTGAAAACTGGGACAAGAAAACTTTGTAAGAGGTGTTTGCTCAATCCATTTCACTCTTCTCAGGGGAGCCCGTGGGATGACCCACACCAGTGTAAGCCTTGGGTTTTCTAAGCAAGGTGGAAAAAATCAGCTTCATCTTGTCTGAGGGAAGGGCTCAGAAACAATGTCTGTCTACTGCTCAGAGATTTGTAAAGTGATGACGATTCTGCCCATTGTTGTTAGAGAATACAGCATTTGCTCTAAAGGAAGGTTGTGTGTTTAGGTTCAGAGTGGAGGTGAGGCATAAATCAGAGAGAAGCAAACTGGTGGTAGAGACTAGGTAAGAATAGACAACAACACGTTTTCAGAATTTATTGGGGAAGTATGCAAGCTCTCTCAAATGCCCTCCTTTTGCTAAATTCCACAGCAACATTTTTTTTATTATATACAAGATCGCATACAGAGGAACCTGCCATACTGGACGGATGTTGTTTTCTCTATGTTCATTCTTCTTAAAACATTTTAAAATTATTTTGACATTTAGCTACTTATAAGTAGAAGCCTGAACAAGATAATTTAATTCTCGATCTGTATGATGTTAGGATTTGGATAAAGTGAACGAAAAGTTATTACTCAAATGTGCCCAAAATAGTAAAATAATATATTCCAGAAGGTGTTAAAACAATTATAACTGTTCAAAATCTTGTCCTAAAGATCAGGTATTCTGAATTTTATTTTTTAAAATCTTGACACAAACAGTTTCTATTTTATTAAATTTCTTCACAAAGATCCGAACTCTTTCTAGTATATACCTGGCAACATACCAAATAGCACTGTCTGATAAATATAAATTTAAATCACTGAAGCAGAGTCTGAACTGAGGAAGAAAATTTTATGTAGGAGAGCACAATTCCTCTTCTGTGTTAGAGAGTAGTGCTGTAAGATTTCCTTTCTTATTGGGATAAGAGAAGGGAGTAGGAATGAGTGGAAATTGGAGTTACAATACATCATGATTTCTTGTGATGAAAGAAAAGCAGTGAACACCTTTGGGTCTCCATTTCTTTAACTTTAACATGGGGAGATGGGCTCGATTTGTAAATTATGTGATCTGTAACTTGGGTTCATCATGTTCTCCCCTGTAGTGAAATAGGAACAAGGACCCACTGAGTTTTCTCTTTTGCTAATGGTTGTTTTCTTTGGGGCAGCTTGATGAAAGGCATAAAGAGAAAGAGAAGATTTTCTTGTGGAATAGCAATTTAGAGAGACTTTGGTGGAGAGCAAGGATAAAACCCAGCTTTTAACACAAATTTGCGGCTAAGAGGTGCTTCTGCTTTTTAAAGCCGATTATAATGACAAAAGAGGGAAAGGGATGAAGGTGAATAGTGAAAGGGCAGGATACCAAGTGTGTTATTCTGCCAATGAGGTGTGACACCTGAGAAATGGTCAAGTATTCATTGAAAAAATTCTAGGCAATGGAACAAAAATGGAAGGCCTCTTGCTTTTCAAATATACAGAACAAAGAGGTTTACCCTTGAAATTTTTGGTAAGAGTCATAGATTTTAGGTAGGAGGTTATTTTCTGACCTCCTCTCCTGATAATCTCTGACTTACTCATCTCAGTACAAGCACCCTTTTGTTATTCTCAAACATGCCAGGAAAGCTTCACCTTGGGGCTTTGGGCCTGGTTTTTTCCTTTCATGGACTGCTCTTCCCCAGATTTTCTTGTGATCAGTTCCCTCACCCTTCAAGTCTTTGCTCAAAAGTCACTCTCCCATTGAGACTTTCCCATTAGATGATGCAGCCAGCCTCCTCCTTCCACCCCAGCTGATGATCCCTTCCCCCAAACCCACCTCATTCCCTTTACTCTGATGTACTCCTTTTTTTCCATAGCACTTATGATCTTCTAATACATGGCAAATTTCAGTTATTTTCATTATTTATTATTTATGATCTCTTGCTTCCTTCCCCCACCCTCCTTCTATTCCCAGATGGAATGCTAAGCTTCAAAAGGGCAATGATTTTTATTTTTTCCATATGAATGTGCTCAAAATAACTAGTACAGTGTCTGACATGTGAAAGGTACAAAGGGTACTCATTTAGCATTTGTTAAATGAATAAATGAAGGCTTATGCAATCCACATGTATGAGAAGTACACATCAGCTAAGGAATGCAATAGAGAGATTTTATATATGTCTGCTTTTCCTATAGCTAGTAGGTACAGATACAGGAAACTATATTGACTAAAGGTTTGTTTTGTTTCCTGGGAGAAAAACTGCAAGTTCACCATGTTTTCTTAGATTCATAATATTTTGGTTTTGGGTAATGCTTCAAAGGTTTTTTCAGAGTCTTGTGTTATATGTTAGCTCATTTTAATCTCTATTTTACAATAAGAAAACCAAAATGCAGAGAGGCAAAAACTCCCTTGCAACAAATGTGACCTCACAGAAGGGTACTCAGGTTTTCTGATTCCACAGCTTTCCCATAACACAAAGAAGATATAAAGACTACGTCATTTGAAGGACAAAAGACAAAAAGATGGGGTGTGTGTGTGTGTCTGTGTGTGTCTGTGTGTGTAAAAGGGATGCAGAGTGTAATGTCTGTTCATAGACCAAGAGCAGAGCACAAGAACAGAGACAAATTGTTAGAGACAAAGGAGAACACTGCCATTTACAGTGACCTACATTTATTGTTCAACATTCAAAACATGTTTTAAAAGCTTAAAATATCTAAAATATTTTCATACTGCTCATTTATGCCACAAAATTTATACTCTGTAAGGGGGTTTATTATTATTACCTCTGTTTCTTGTAACTGTAACCCATTTGAAATATTATGAAAACTGAAATCTTGTCATTATTTTCTAATAGTTTTCAGCTCTGTAGCCATAAATTTTCAATATTAGACAGCAGTTTTTGATCTTTGTTAACATGTATTTATCACATATTTTATTTCTGGGATACACAGCTGTTCACTGTAAAACCATTCTTTTAAGTGTCAGCCTTCAATCATTTGGCCATTTCATTTCTATTTTTTCCCCTAGCAGCTGTTCTATTGATTGTCTAGAAATTGTTCGTTCTATGTTTAAAATTATAACAGGAAGTGCAAAATTAAAAGGTTACATGTAAAAAAAGGATGCTGGAGTCTAGAACACAAGTGCAGCTGTGCGCTTCCAAGAAACTGATATATATATTATATATATATATATATCAGAATATATATATATATATTCCTCACACACACACCCCATACACACATACACACACGTTGGAAATGCATATGTAGAGACATTAATATTGACTTTATTGAAATAGTTTAGGAAAAATATCAAGTATATTAAGTGAATACCACATGCTAGTTACTTTGCTGAATGCTGAGACACTGTTTCAGGAAGTTGGTATAATACTATTATCCTTATTTTGGCTGGGCACTGTGGTTCACACCTGTAATCCCAGCACTTTGGGAGGCCGAGGCGAGTGGATCACCTGAGGTCAGGAGTTCGAGACGAGCCTGGCCAACATGGTGAAACCCCGTCTCTACTAAAAATACAAAAATGAGTTGGGCGTAGTGGCGGACACCTGTAATCCCCAGTACCCGGGAGGCTGAGGCATGACAATCGCTTAAACCCAGGAGGTGGAGGTTGCAGTGAGTTGAGATCTTGCCACTGCACTCCAGCCTGGGTGACAGAGTGAGACTCCATCTCAGAAAAAAAAAAAAAAAAAAAACTTATTTTACGGATGAGGAAACTGAAGTTCAGGGAAGCTAAGTAACCTGTTCAAAGTTTCCACAGCAACTATGTTGCAGAGATAAAGTTGGAATGAAGTTTTGTCCTGATTTCAAAAGGTTCGTTTCTCCTCCTAATCTCTTTTTTCCTGAACTATTTCACATATATAAGAACTATACAGAGAAAATGAAAATGTATGTATTTAACATTTAGCTTAAGAAGCAGAACATGGTAAACAAAATTGGACCCCTAATTATATCTCCTAATCCCATTTCCTTGCTTTTCCTTCTGAATCCTGAATTTGTGTTTATCATTCCCATTTACATTTTTATATGTTTACTACATATATATGTGTCTCAAAGCAATATTTAGTGTTGCCATGTTTTGAAATTTTATATATTGTTGTGAAAATTTACATTTTCAGTCAACATTATTTTCATTGCTTTTTAAATTTTTGATCTATCTTGTGTTTATAGATGCTTAGGTTGTCTCTATTTTTTTTTTTTTTTGAGACGGAGTCTCACCCTATCACCCAGGTTGGAGTGCAGTGACGCAATCATGGCTCACTGCAACCTCCACCTCCCAGGTTCAAGTTATTCTTCGGCTTCAGCCTCCCGAGTAGCTGGGGTCACAGGTGCGTGCCACCATACCTGCCTAGTTTTGTAGTTTTAGTAGAGAAGGGATTTCACCATTTTGGCCAGGCTGATCTTGAACTCCTGACCTCGTGATCCACCTGCCTTGGCCTCCCAAAGTGCTGGGATTACAGGCGTGAGCCACTGCACCTGGCCAGTTGTCTCTAACTTTTAGCAATGACTTTACATTTTTGACAAGTTGATGGGTACAAAACAGTGTATTTTTGTTTTTTAACTGGCACTTTCCTGATTGGTATTGAAATGGAATTCTTTTCATATATTTATTGGCAATTAATATTGCCAGTTCAAGTATTTTGCCCCTTTCTTCTAGTGAGTTGTTCATCCTTTTCTTATTAATTTTAGGGTGACTGCAGATGATAATCTCTGTAGATGTCTTCCTGAATTTATTTTTATATATCATGTCTTTTGATGTACAGGAATTTTCATATGTTTAAAGGTTTATGAGTCCTTTTCACACTACTATAAAGAAACTACTGGAGACTGGGTAATTTATAAAGAAAAGTTTTCTTTTATCTATTTTTATTTATTTATTTTAGAGACAGGGTCTCACTATGTTGGCCAGGCTGGTCTTGAACTTTTGGGCGCCAGCAGCCCTTCTGCTTCGGCCTCCCGAAGTGCTGGGATTACAGGCATGAGCCACCATGCTCAGCCAAGAAAAAAGTTTGAATTGACTCACAGTTCCACATGGTTGGGGAGGACTCAAGAAACTTACAATCATGGCTGAAGGTGAAAGAGAAGCAAGGCATGACTTACATGGCAGCAGCAGAGAGAGAAAGTAATACGGGGGGTAAGTATCAAACATTTTTAAACCACCAGATCTCCTGAGAACTCACTCACTATCATAAGAACAGCATGGGGGAAACTGCCCCATGATCCAATCACCTACCACCAGATCCCTCTCTCAACACATAGGAATTACAATTCAAGATGAGATTTGGGTGGGGACACAGAGCCAAACCATATCAAAAGGAAATTTTTATTTCTTTTTCTGTGAATTGTCTATTGATATCCTTTGCCTATTTGCAAAGGATATCTGTTCTTCTATTGAAGCTTTTTGTCTCTTCCTCAACTATTTTCTTTTAAATTGTAAGAGCTATTAACTATTTTTATTTTTTCTTTTCTTTTCTTCCTTTCCTTTCTTTTCTTTCTTCCTTCCTCTCTGTCTCCCTGCTCTCTCGCTCTCTCTCCCTCCCTCTCTCGGTTTCACTCTGTTGCCCATGCTGGAGTGCAGTGGTGTGATAATAGCTCACTGTAGCCTTGAACTCTTGAGCTCAAGCAATCCTCGTCTCAGCCTCCCGGGTAACTAGGACTGCAGACATCATGCCCAGCTCATTATTTTTTCTTTGGCAGAGGTGGGGGTCTCACTATGTTGCTTAGATTAGTTTCAAACTCCTGGGTTCAAGGGATGCTCCCACCTTGGCTTCCCAAAGTGCTGTGATTACAGGCTAGAGCCACCACACTTGACCTCTTCTTGTATTTTTGTAATCTTACTTTTTACATTTAAATCTTACATCCTTTGAGAATTTATCTTAGTGTGATCCATCCTTATCTGGGCTATTCAGTTTTTCCAACAGCATTTATTTAAAAGTCCATCTTTATCTCACTGATTTCAGATGTCACTGAATTCTTGTGTGCATTTCAGTCTATTTCTGGACTTTCCATTTTGCTCCATTGGTTTATCTATTTATGTAGCATTACTACACTATTTTAATGATCAGGTCTTTATAATATAATTTAATATGTGATAAGGTTAGTTGATCCTTCTTGCCCTTCTTTTTAAAAGTTTTCCTAGCCACTCCTTATTTATGACTTTTCTATATGAACTTGATATCAGTTTGGCTACTTCTTTTACAAAATTCTTTTGGAATTTTATTGAGATTTTGTTGAATTTATAAATTAAGATAGATAGAATTAAGATCTTAATTATGTGTTTTCCCATCTAAAAACATGGAAGGACATTTCATTTATTCAAATCTACTTTTAGGTCCTTTAAAAGTGCTTATGTTTTTGTAAAAATAAATTATGGATTTTTAAAAAGTTATGTTTCAAGTTATTTTAGGAATAACTGTTTATTCCTAATTGTTTTTATCTTTTTTTGTTGCTGTTTTGCATTA
>NW_016803608.1:631242-659190 GCF_001698545.2 Rhinopithecus bieti | reverse complement strand
TATGTTTTGTAAAATAAATTATGGATTTTAAAAGTTATGTTTCAAGTTATTTTAGGAATAACTGTTTATTCCTAATTGTTTTTATCTTTTTTTGTTGCTGTTTTGCATTAGGTCTTTTCTTCTATTTTATGCTCTATCAGGTTATTGTTTGTAAAAATGGACTATTGATACATATATATTAATTTGAAACCCTACTACTTCACTGAATTTCCTAATTGTTTTTAGTTTATGGGAAATTCTGAGTTTTCAGTTATACAATATACCGTCTACAAATAGTGATAGTTTTACTTTCTCCATTAATATATTTCTGCATATAGATGCTTCTTTGCTTGGGAAAGCAACAAAATAAAAAATACTTCTATGTGTAATTTATTTTTCATTTTTATCACATTGGCTAATATTTCAAGTATAATATTAAATAGCAGTGATGACAAAACACATCCTTACCTTTTTCCTGAGTTTAGTGAAAATAATGCCAATGTTTTGCCTTTCACTATGATGCTGATTTTTTGTAATATATATAGACACATACAAATACATACATACATATGTTTACATATGTATATGTACATACAAGTTTATAAATATAAATACCTATATGTATGTATATGTATACATATGGATATATGTGTATACATATATATATCTGTGCATATATATGCTGAGATGTTTGTATATGTATGCATTTTATTGATATATAATGCAAAAATTCAGCTGAGTGATCTTAATAAGAATTGGTGTTGAATTTTTTGACATCAGTGAAGATACTGATATGACATTTCTCCTGAAATCTTTTAATATAATTCATTATATTAATCAGTTTTCCAATATTCAGTCATCTTTGAATTTTTAGAATCTCTTTCTCAGTGCAGTTGTTTTTTTAATGGTGTTTTTGGATGGTAATTGTTAAACCTTAAGATTTGGCCAGCCACAGTGACTCATGCCTGTAATCCCAGCACTTTGGGAGGACAAGGCAGGTGGATCACGAGGTCAGGAGTTCAAGACCAGCCTAACCAACATAGTGAAACCCCATCTCTACTAAAAATACAAAAATTAGCTATGCATGGTAGCAGGCACCCCTAGTCCTAGCTACTTGGGAAGCTGAGACAGGAGAATTGCTTGAACCCAGGAGGCTGAGGATGCAGTGAGCCAAGATTGCAGTGCTGCACTCCAGCCTGGGTGACACAGCGAGTCTCTGTCTGGAAAACAAAACAAAACAAAACAAAACCCTTAAGATTTATGCGTTGACATTTATAAGTGATATTGGTCAGAACCAATAATCTAGGATGTTATTTACTTATTTACCTTTTCCTTAGATTTTCCAGGATTCTGTGGCTAATTTGGATTTAAACTCCAAGCCAGGATATGGGCACATTTGGTGAACAAATGTTATGAGTCCCTTCTCTCATAAGCACCTTTGAGTGTGAGCTTTACATACAGGTATGCAAGCCAACACTTTGTTTCCTATCTCACATATTTTTTAAGACTGAAGCCTTCTAGTTACTGAGCTCAATTCAGTGTGAAAGAATGTTTGCTATAAACAACATGGTAACCAGGCCAAATGATCTGAAGGAGAGAGACAGCATTGGAGTTGGAAGTTGCAGTGTCTTTGACAACCTAATCTCAGAGATGATTATTTCTATCATATTGTATTGGCCACACAGATTAACTATGGTGTAATATGGGAGAGGATTACATGAAGTTTCTAACACCAGGAAGAGGTGATCATTGGAAGCCGTTTTACATGCTGGTTGCCAGAATATATTCCCATTTTTAAATTATTTTAATTCTAGTACATACTGACAGTTCATGACTGCAAAGACACAATGAAATGATATGATAGAACAGATATCTGAAGGTGTCAAGGGATAGTAAAGTGGAAAATAATTTAAATAGAAAGTTTTTACAGACAAACTTAGCTAGCCAATCGTGGATTTGTTTCACAATAATTTCATACTGGTGAGTTTGTTTTCTTATAATACAACTGACGTAGAATTTTTCTTCTCGGTCATTTTGCAAGCCAGGTACCCCTGGCCGGCAATGCCCCACCCAGGCCTCGCTCCACCACACTTGAGTGCCCCAGCTTGCCTGTGTTACAGCGTATACCCACATTCGGCAGTTCCTGAGCTCTTTATGCTGTGCCCAAGACGAATGAGGATACACTGGACATTGAAAGGTAAGGAGGGAGGAGAAGAATTTAATTGAGCAATGAAAACAGCTCTCAGAAGAGAGGGGAGCTGGAGAGGGAATGAGAAGGGCAGGTTGTCTTGCCCAAAGTCAAGTTGTCTCTACCCTGTAGTCAGGTTATTTCCCCCTTTACTGACTGAGTCTGGGGTCTTTAAAGGCACATGATGGGGATTGCATGCTGATTGGTTTGTGAGTATGCAAAAAAGGTTAAAGCGAAGACACCAGTCAAAAGTGGGCATGACAGTGTAGAAAACCAATTAGGAAATGGTAGGTATATGTAAAACAGGTGAACAGTGGGGTCCAATCAGAGGAAAGCACACTGAACAGGAAGACAAGTTCTCAATCTGGTCTGAGGATTTAACTTGTAGCTTGACTTTCAGGCTTTAAACTGTCTTTGGCTTTGAGGTTGGTTTTCACTGGGAACCTGCCCCTATCTGCCTAGGCATTTGGCTGCTTCCTGTCACTATCACAACTACCAGTATATCAATATAAAAGACATTGTGTAATTGCTGAATAAGTGGAGAGTTTGAAAATATATTAATCTAAATAGTTCTGACAAATGATTGTTCTATTTTCAAAAAATGAGACATTTCATCTAAACTTAGGGTTAATCAATCTCAGGATTATATTAGAGAAATAGATAAATTTTATTCTCTTTTTAGAACACCATTAGAATTAAAACATATTATCCTATGTCAAGTACATTGTCAATAGAATAAGTACTGATTATCTATTGAAAGACAGTGTTAGTGATAGGTTGACTAATCTTATTAATGATGGTTACGTATTCTAGATGGAGTATTTTCTTTATATTCTGCCTCATTTCCACTTCATTTTGGAGCATATAGCAGCTGCTATTTGCATCCTGAAAAAGTGAGAAGTAAATTTCCCAGATGACCCTTTAATAATGCAAGAAAATCAGCTAAGGCCTTTCAAATAAATGATATTCATATCATCAGTATTAACTCTGTTAATCCTAGGTAGGGTGTCTCTCAGAAGCCTATCACATTTAGAAAACTTTAGAGATTTCATCTACAAAGAAAATTGGAATACAACTTTACATGCCCATTCTCTGGAACCTCCCTCTTTGAATAATATTAATTTTTGAAATACTGCCTAAGATTCACATATATATAGTAGTTAGGTGCTTTCGATGTCTGTTTACCAAGTTATGGTAGCCAAAATATCCTTCTTCTATGAGTCCTCCTTAGAAAAACCTGAAAGCTACCCATCTACACTATATTTGTGAGAACATAAAATGAATCAATTATTTAACATTATTGAGACAGTCTTCTAGATTCTGGAAAAGAAAATCTGTGCCTTATATTTAGAAAATTTACATATGTGTTTACCCTGGTAATCTCATCTCTGGGAATCCTAAAGATGTACTGAAAAAAATACAAAATGCCATACACAGAAATACATATGAATATTATAGTATTTGTAATAATGAAAGGACCAACCCGAATGCCCATCAATAAGGCAAGGGTTGAATAAAATATGACACATTCACCCAGTGGATTACTTTGTAGATATAAAAAGGAATGAGGAGGATTTCCATATAATTTCATTTGTAGTACCTTTTTTTTCTTTTTGAGATGGAGTCTTGCTCTGTCACCAGGCTGGAGTGCAGCAGCGCGATCTCGGCTCACTGCAACCTCAGTCTCCTGGGTTCAAGCGATTCCCCTGCCTCAGCCTCCTGAGTAGCTGGGACTACAGGCATGTGCCACCACACCCAGATTTTAAATATATATATATACATACACACACACACACACACACACACACACACACGTATTTTGTATTTTAGTAGAGATGGGTTTCACCATGTTAGCCAGGATGGTCTCGATCTCCTGACCTTGTGACCCACGCACCTTGGCCTCCCAAAGTGCTGGGATTACAGGTGTGAGCCACAGCACTGGCCCATTTGCAATATCTTAATATGTATTGCTATGTTGAAAAAAGCAAGGTCAGTTTATAGTATTTGAAATATGCTATGTTTAGTGTAAGTATAGAAGCAGATATGAAAATCCAAATTATATCTTTGCTTGTAGGTCCGGGAATAAACAATGGAAAGATAATTCAGAAACTAATAAAAATTCTTACCTATGGGGAGAAAGAGGAGAAACATTGTGGCACAGTCAGACATGGAGGTGGGACTTTAGAGAATGTACTTTGGTATAAAGGTTTGACTGTTTTACATAATTAAAACCACATTAAATAAAAACGGGAAAAAATTCGTAGAGAATTAAAATAATAAATAATGAAACAAATGAACTTAGTGGCATTAAAAAGTTGGTTACATAACCGTGTTGACAAACTAATTATATCAAGTGATTTAAAAAATGGTATTTTATCTATCTCTAATGCGATGACAAAAAAAGAATTGCAAAATAACCTGTAAACTGCAAAGAGGAGTCTTACTATTATATGTACTGTCATTTTGAAACTAAAGTATATTTTAAGATAAAGTATTCAGTAATTATGTTAATGTTTTAGGAACCAAGGGTTTCCATACAAGAAGGAAACAAGTATAAAATAGTAAAATACCTTGTGATTTTATATTTGAATTTGAAATATCAGTTAGCATTCATGATTCTACCCTTTACCCACCCAAATAAAATATTTTACTAATTTCCCAGCTAGGTCTCTGAAAAGGCTTAGAAACAATGAAAATTTAGCAACATTCTAAAATACCATTTTCCACTAAAAGAAATCAAGTCTCCTTAGAGAATGGCGATTCTAGATCTATAACAGAAAATGTTTAAGATTCGCCTGGGATATCTTGTGCGAAAAAGCATGAAAGCTATCCAATACTAATATGGTCACATTAAATGTATACATCATCAACTTGAAGTTGGTCCTAGAAGTCTACCTGAGACAATTCGAGCATCCAAAAAGATAAATGACCAGGCCAGGCACGGTGGCTCACGCCTGTAATCCCAGCATTTTGGGAGGCCAAGACAAGTGGATCACTTGAGGTCAGGAGTTAGAGACCAGCCTGGCCAACATGGTAAAACCTTGTCTCTACTAGAAATATTTAAAAAATTAGCCAGGCATGGTGGTGCATGCCTGTAAGCCCAGCTATTCAGGAGGCTGAGGCAGGATACTCATTTGAACCTGTGAGACTGAAGTTGCAGTGAGCTGAGATGGCGCCACTGCACTCCAGACTAGGTGACAGAGAGACTCCATCTCAAACAAAACAAAACAACCCTCTCCAAAACCAAACCAAAACAAAAAGATCAATGGCTATACTAGATCAAAACATAAATATGTAAGAATGTCTGAGTCCATTATGAGACAAAAAAAAAAAAAAAAAACCAAAAAATAACAATACCAAACAAAACAAACTAACCCCAAGGTATTAAATAACTTGAAATTTGCTGGGGCACCAAGTCATTATGCTGCCAGCTAACAAAAGATCAGACATTTATTCTACTTGAACAACAGTTGATATGAAAAAGCTCTCTTCTTATTAATGAATTTAGATAATAAATGCAAAAGGAGTGATAAAATTATTAATGAAGGCAATAATCATTAATGGATACTAAACCATCAGCTAAACTGTTGGTGGGAACTTCACAATGGAGAAATCAGGCTGATATCACCCTAACCTTCTGATTTATCTTAGCATCACAAAAGGGATGCCAACCCCTCATTTTGTGCCCCATCATGAGACACAACAGGAAGTAAAACAGAATTCTTGCCTATACAAATGAACCTGAATCTAATTAGACTTCTGTATATAACAACAACCAGATTATAGAAAATATTAAGTGGTAAGCAATCTGTCAAATTTAGAATATGAGACATGCTAGAGGACAAATGTACTGGGTTTCCAACAAATCAATAGCATGGGAGGAATACAGAAGTAGAGGGAAGAGATTTAAGACATAAAAAGCCAAATGAAGCATGTGGATCTTGTTAGGATCCCAATTCAAATGAATTAAATGTAAAGAGACATTGTTGAGATAATCAGGCAATTTGAATTCAAAATAAGAATAAATGACACAAAGGGTTATTGTTAATTTAATTTGATGTGATAATGGTATGATGATTTCAAATATTACAAAACAATGCTTTATTAGGAAGAGATATATACTGAAGATTTTATAGGTGAAATAACATGAAATCTTATGTCTAAGATTTGCTTGAAAATACCTCAAGGAAAAACTATTGTAGAGAGATAGAGGAGATGTGATTGGTAAAAATATTAAAATTTTTTGAACCTGAGTGATGATGGTGGTCCACTATAGTATTATTCCTATGGAGGTTCACTATAATATTCTTCCTATTTTCATAGGTCTTTGTATAATAAATTTTAAAACTCTGCTCTCATGTAGATTACATTTTCATAGAAGATACAGATAACAAACATGTCATAATAAAATATATAGTCCTTTAAACATAAATAAGGAAACATAAATCAAACATGAAGGGGGTAGGAAATATAGGATAGTGATGTGCAATTTTGATAGGGTGGTCAGGAAAATTCTCATTGAGAAAATCACATTGAGTAAAGGCTTGAAGTGAGGTAGCAAGCCATGCAAATATCTCTAAGAAGAGCATTTCAAACAGAATGAACAGTAAATGCAAAGTCCCTGAGGCAGGAGCATGAGTTGTTTAAGGAACAATGAGGAGGCCAATATGATGGGAACATCTTGAGTGAGGGGTTGAATAGTAGAAGTTGAGATCAGAGAAGAAAAAGTGGAGAGGAGATACAAATCACATAGTACTTTCTAGGTCATAGTGGGGTAGATTTGCAAATTCCTCTCCATCAAGTGAAATTGTAGATTTTACTGGTAGATGTGATATATTTCTTCTGTGGTTTTAAGTACCCACTACATTACTACATAAACCATGGGTATATGTGCTTTGACTGAAGAAGCACAAATGTAGCCTATTCCTTTAATGTTAGCAAATAATGGCATAAGAAATTACCTTGACAAGATATATTAGAGAGGAATGCATAGAGAGTTCTCTTAAAGATGTATATAATGTGATTAGAACAAAATGAACCCTAAACCCAGTAGAGAAGAAAATCTAGCAGAAAGGGAATTAAATAGCTTCTCACTACTCCAGATGGGGTACTAGGTAGACTGATAGTGTAGAAGGAGGAGGATCCCTGTGCAGGAAGCCTGGAGGCCCCCAGAGGAAATGATTCTGCCCTATCCTGTCAGGGGAAGAAGAGCAATTCTGCCCAAGGGTCTCAGGTCTCAGGTTTCATCAGGAGTGGCCCCAGTGCATGTCTTGTCAATTGCTTTGAAGAGAGAGTCACAGGCTCTTTTTATATAGGGTTGCTTGGGTCACTCGGGGCTCTTTTGGCAAATGGATAGGTATTGAGAAACTGGGCTGCCATGTACAAAGAACTCACTATTCCACTTAAGTTATGTTGCTGGATGTCATCATCCTCTTACATTTCACGTATAACATTTACAACTAATTCTAAGTGTTGTATTTTTGAGCCATGTAACTCTGTTTAAAAGTTTTTGTTTATTACTCACAGGGCTTAACTAATTTAGAGGATGGTCTGATGATTAAAAAAAAATCCTATTACAAAGTGTCCAGGTAGGGTTCCCCCCACCGAAAAAAAAACTTTCAGGGGAATACTAACAATACAGGACACTACAAAATATTTTCTTAGCATTTGAATTTTTCCTGGTTTTGCCAATGTAATAGAAATATCTCTGAGATTATAAATTTAGTTTTAAAAAAATTATTGTTATTTTTTACTTATTTACCACAGAAATATGAAATGATTTTGGCTATATGGTGATGTAATGAACTATTCCATGATTTCCTGAACTGCTCTCTGGAGTGAGAAGGGATCTTGATCATCCGGCTTGGGCTGGAATTCTAGGATTAAGATCAGATACGAGAATGAAGGCTCACAAGGTGTGTTATAAAGAAGAACCAGAAAAAAGTTTTAGGAACTAAAACTCAAACCCAAAGTAGGAACTTAAGGAGAATAAAACTTAATAAAATATAGGAGGTTTGGCCAGGCACGATGGCTCACACCTATAATCTCAGCACTTTGCAGACAGATCACCTGAGGTCAAGAATTCGAGACCAGCCTGGCAAATACGGTGAAACCCCATCTCTACTAAAAATACAAAAATATTGCCAGGAGTGGTAGTACATTCCTGTAATCGCAGCTACTTGCGAGACTGAGGCAGGAGAATTGCTTGAACCCAGGAGATGGAGGTTGCGGCGGGCTAAGATCGGGTCATTGCACTCCAGCCTAGGCTGCAGAGCGAGACTCCATCTCAAAACAAAACAAAAAAAAGTAAGAGGTTTGTGATTGGGGTCAAATATAAAGTATGTTAGGAAGAATAAAAATGAAATGGCACCTGGAGATACTGTCTGAGTCATCATTACACAAAAGGAAGTTAACTTAGTGCTCCTGGCTTCTTGGCCATGAGCTAGTCAGAAACTCTGATGAGGCCTGTATTTTTAACTACAGTATAGACTTCTGGTCATCAACAGGCTAACTACAGTGCCCTTGGAATGATCTGAAAGAGCCCAAAGTACCACATTGGTGATACTGCAGTATCTTTGTTTTTCCTCCAGTTTATTTGATCCAGACTCAAGATAGATTATCTGGCTGATTTGATTTACATGTTTGTCTTCCCCGTGAAATTGTTAAGTATTCAGTGTCAGGTATCATGTCTTTTTCACACTTATTAATGACCATTTATTGATGGGAAAAGAGAATTATTCTGGCCAAAGACAAAAGAATTTACTTGAACTCACATGCCACAAACTTAAATAAGCCAGATTACCCACCTATTTATACAGCGTCAGGTAACACTCAACTGCACAAGTTTACAGATATGAAGTTGGCCGCAAAGTCTCAATGTATAGCCTTTGAAATTTTGCAGAGACAAGAAAATCAATTTTGTTATGCATTCTCTCAGCAATAGCAATGGTAGCCCTATTCTCTTCCTGATTCCTCATCTGGATGTGTTGTGACAGTGTAGAAGTGGAAGGCTAGAAGCAGCTGTTCACATGGTGTAATAAGATAAATTCCTAAAGACTGTCTGTCCAAAATTATTTTCACTCTTTTCCATGGATTTATGCTTGCAAATTTTATATTTTTAATACTAAAAGTGGTGCTAATTGAATAAAGAATAAAAATATAGAGTGATTTAGCTACAAACTGATAATTAACTTGGCTACTACCCTTCCTACCTTACTACTTCCTATGGTTTGCTTTCTAAGCTACACACCCAAACAGGAAAGACAAGCTTCCTAGATCAAAGAAGTTTCCCTAGAAATGGGGGGATCTGGGTTTCCTTACTAAAAACCGCAAACAAACTCTTCTTAAGATCCATTTCAGGGTATAACATAATTAAATTCCTAAAGGTGAAGAATTGATCAATAGGGCAGATCTGGACTTAGTGACGTCTCTAGGGAGTAGTGGGCTAACATAAAAATGCTGAATGCCTTTAGAGTGAAGAGAAAACAGGCAGGTATGTTTTCTTCCAATTCTCTATTTTGGAAATTTGCAGGTTCTATTTTCTTCTATTAGATAATGAATTCTGGGTTTTGGAGGCAAATGATCTTATCTAAATTTCAATCCATAAAATTTACCATATAATCAAGTATTTTCTGCATTTGACTAAAAGGTACAAGCCATATATATATAATTATTTATTATTATTTTTTGAGACAGTCTTGCTCTGTCACCCAGGCTGCAGTGCAGTGGCATGATCTCGGCTCACCGCAACTTCTGTCTCCTGAGTTCAAGTGATTCTCCTGTCTCAGCCTCCCTTGTAGCTGGGATTACAGGCACGTGCCACCACTCCTGGCTAATATTTGTATTTTTAGCAGAGACCAGGTTTCACCATGGTGGCCAGGCAGGTCTTGAACTCCTGACCTCAAGTGATCTGCCTGCCTCAGCCTTCCAAAATGCTGGGATTACAAGCATGAGCCACTGTGCCCGACCAAAAGAATATATATTTTTAAATCTCAGCAACATACAAAAATCTCAGCAGAGATGCTGTTATATATGTTTTGGTAAGCAACAAAATTCAAAGCTTTTGTATTTCATTCATCCAAGACATTAACAAGAAATGATCTAAACAGCCTAGTGACATAAATGGAAATTCTAGGAGAAAAGAGAAGATGTATCTTCAAATTTTCAATTTTAGAGTGAACATCTATGTAAACTCCAACCATGAAAGAATACAAACAAAGCCTTGGCAATTAAATTGCTATGACTTACATCTCAAAAGGGATAAGAACTACATGTTTCTCTTTTCTACTAATTGCTTTTCAATTACTAGAAAAACAGTATTCCATTGAACATCTCTCAGTATTATTCTGAGTAGTTCTCTAGAATATTTTTATGTTTAATTAAGGGTTTGTTTTCATATTACCCTGAACACTATTCATTGGTCTAAAGACACACAGAATGAGGACTAGAACATATTAATCCATATGCAGGAAAATAGAACATGTTAGTTGAGCCTACTTGTGGGATAAGTTAATTTAAAAACTAAGTAGCTTTGGAACATACTACAAATAAAACAAATGAAAAATATAGTATTTCAGCAAAGACCTAGATGTACCATACTCAGAAAATGCAGTAAATGAGCACTAGATATGTATTTAAAAAATATAATCTAGGAGTTAATTACTTTTCAAAGTGAGTATTTAATAAAATATTTTTAATGAATATATTTCACTCATATATTCATTTATATATATTTACAATATTATTTATTTTACAAATAGTTTACTTACTACTATCTTTAAAGGATGTTAACAGTTCCTCAATGTAAGATATTCTTGTGTTGAGCCAGGGAATAGACTTGTGAAAAGTTTTGAATGACTGTGGAAACAGTTTAATCCTGCATGGGTCTATTTTTTTAAACTTTGAATGGGGGTGATAATGCCAAATTTTTTTTAAAGCTTTAAAGCCTGTCAGAAGTCCATTTTTCTAAATATGTCATATGCAATAATTATGAGCTTCTTTTATGATAAAAAACTGCAGATCAATTTTAAGAATAAATAATAAGTCACACTATTAAGTAGTGACAATGGACATTATATTTCTCACTACCATTCTGTGTCTTATTTTAAATTTCTTTTTGGTACTGTTTGCCACCCTTACACCTGCTTTTTTGGTCTCTACTATACCTTTATCTTTGCCCTCTGTTTTTTATTTCCTTCTCTTCTTTTATTTCTGGCTTCTACACCTTATGTCTATACCCAGTGACATTTCCAACATTGCCTGGTTTGCTGTTAGTATATATTATTGTATTCAGGTTTTAGTAAATTAATATATATGTATATATTAGAGTATAGCAATATGGCCAGTGGAACTGCCAGGCTATCCAATTCAGTAGGTACATCAAAAGGCTTTGTGGGAGGACTTTATCTATGAAACATGCAGCCACATTCATATTTCAACTTGCTTATATTTATTTGCCCTAAGAGAAATTTCTCAGAGCTTGACTTTATTTCCAGAGATTCAATCTAAACACCAATTTCAAATTCTGAAAATTAAGCCCTTCCAATATTTCTTGGCAAGAGGGATGAATAATTACCAATAAATCTGATAAGGTGCATAAAGTAGCTCATGTGACTTCTAGTTACCGTTAACATGCTTGAAAGTACAGCACACATACACACACTAGCAAACAAAAAGACTGTGAAAAAGTACTTAAACATGAACAGAATTTCCAAATAATGGGAAGATACAGTGCCCTAGAGTAAATGGGTCCTAAAATAGCCCTAGTTTTTTCCCCCTCAAAATAAGCTATATCACTACTCAGCAGACAAAGCCATTGTTCATTTTTTTCTTGTCAGCTGTGTTATTATCTATGTCATTTGAGTCAAAGAATGAAGCATATGTAAATGAAAAACTATAAGGAATATCACCAAATTAGTGAGTGGGAGTAGTAAAAAAAAGAAAAAAAAATATATATATGACTATCATAGATTTGCAGATTCGGTTTCCAGATTCCAGCAGTGTCTGCCACTTGTGATATTACTATAGAAATAACATCATATTTTTATATTGAGGCCATTTTTTAAAAGACTGAACATGTATAGGCCAGGCGCAGTGGCTCACGCCTGTAATCTCAGCACTTTGGGAGGCCAAGGCGGGTGGATCATGAGGTCAGGAGTTCAAGACCAGCCCAGCCAAGATGGTGAAACCCCATCTCAAATAAAAATAGAAAAATTAGCTGGACATGGTGGCAGGTGCCTGTAACCCCAGCTGCTCGGGAGGCTGAGGCGGAGAACTGCTTGAACCCGGGAGGTGAAGCTTGCAGTGAACTCAGATCATGCCACTGCACTCCAGCCTGGGCGCCAGAGTGACACTCCATCTCAAGTAGCTAATGCCATCATCCCACAGGTACTACATGAGTCAAGTCCTTTAGTAGCTATTTACTAAACCACTTTCAGATTTATCTGAATTACATAAAAAGTAGATGCCATATATTAATAAGTTATATCACTAATTTATAAATCAATAGAACCAAATATGGTAGTAAAACAATAAATTTAGTTTAGTGTTTTTGTTTGTTTGTTTTTTGAGATGGAGTCTTGCTCTGTCACCAGCCTGGAGTGCAGTGGCATGATCTCGGCTCACTGCAACCTCCGCCTCCTGGGTTCAAACAATTCTCCTGCCTCAGCCTCCCAAGTAGCTGGTATTACAGGTGCGCGCTACCACACCCAGCTAATTCTTTTTAAAAAAATTTTTATTTTTAGTAGAGACAGGGTTTCACCATGTTGGCCAGGATGGTCTCGATCTCTTGACTTCGTGATCCACCTGCCTCGGCCTCCCAAAGTGCTGGGATTACAGGCATGAGCCACTGCGCCCGGCCAAATTTAGTTTTTAAAAACCTAATTGAGAACATAGGGCAAATATTGTGTAGCTATACTTTCTTTTACTTAAAGAAATCAATGTTTCTAATTCTTCTGTGGCTGTCTTAATTGTCAATTACCTAAGATACCAGAGCATCAGTTCCCTCTCACTCTGATTTCTTTTCTACTCGGTTAAGGTTACACTATCTTAACTGGGGTGCAAATGTTTAAAAAGACTGTGGATAACCTCACATTGTTCACACTATGCCTGGAATTGCTGTTTTCTATTCATTATCTAAACCAGAACATTGGGGAGATATAATATATACCTGTGGTTTTACTTTCAGTTTGGGAAAGTAACAAACACTCTTGTCAGCAAAGGAGCTGCATCCTCAATATGAGAACTTGAAAATTATTCCCCTTTGGAAAGCTCAAAAGAAAGGAACTTAGTCCAATTGCTTCTATTTACTCACAAGACAGCTGAAGTAATCGAAGTCACAAAACTAGTTAGAAACCTGAGTAAAACCAAAGCCCTATGCTCCTAGTTCCAGCTCAGTGTCTTGCCCCTTCTTCCACTGTAACCCATTTACTTGAATATATGAGATATTTACTATACTTGGTGTATAGATATGTATGCCATTTTAGGGGTTTTCAGACAAAATTAAATTCACACTCAATTGTTTTTTGCTATCATAAATGCAATAGCAGTTGAACTTACAGCTGAAGGAACACTTGACAATCTTCTCTTATGCCTGTTTTTTTATGTGTAAAGAGAAGGAAAAGATTCCATTAGATGATCTCTATTGTTTCTTCTAGTTTTAATATCCTCTGAATCCATGAATCATCCTAGTACACATTGGTATGCAGCAAATGGCAAAAGGGATGTCTTTGTAAATTTAAGATGTTGATATAAATTCCTGTAGTGCACGTTTACTGCTGAAAGCATAGAATAAGAATAACCACCACAGCTTAAATGAGTATTTATTCTCCCTTTACTGTTGCCACATTGCATACACTCCTGCCCCCACCATTTCTCCCCTCCATTCCCTGTCAATCTGTGTAACGTGCTCAGTCTGTAAATGCAAGGTAGTAGAATCAAAAGAGCATAGGCTTTGGCATAAGACAGACATGGGATTTGAATCTAGGCTGTGCAACTTTGAACCACATACTTAATCTTCCTGAGTCTCAGTTTCTTCCACTGTAATAGGGGTATACTAATATAAACCTGAGAAGATGGTTAGTAGGATCAGTGACCACATAGGATGCCCAAACAATGTTGTGATGATAATAACAAATGATCACATTATTATTATTATTATTACAAAACAAGTGTTCTTCAAAATTTGCAGTGGGTAGAGGTTAACAGGTTATGTATTCCTCAAAATTAACTGGAGGAGGTCCCACTTCACTGTCCCCCGGCCTCTGCAACACTCCATTTGTAAAATTGTCATTTTCTTTTTGTTTTTATAATACTCTGATCTGCCTAACTGCAGGGGACAAATTTAGTCCACTGTTATTAAAAAAAAAAAAAAATTCATTTAGAATGCAGTTCTACTTTGGTGGACTTTAACATTACTGCCAGCAAGTCCCATTACAATGGTGTCTGCTTGAATATCTGAAACATCTCAAGATTTAAAAATTATTGTTCTGTGTTACAAATATAATAGCTTACATTGTAAATGAGTTCTCACCAGTTTTAGATGAAAGTATGATGGGACAAAATGTTGGATTTAGTTAATAATCTGTAATTGTGGTTTAAAATGAAGGCCTAATATTGAGATGTACCAAGTAGGAAGAAGAAAAGGGATTGAATAGAAAATAAATTATGAAAGAAAAGTAAATCTCAATGACCAGTATGCATGGTAATCCTAAGTTAAAAGTAGGTAGAGTGAAGGGAAGTAATATAAAAATGGTGAACTATCTGGGAGTAAAAATGTCTTCTAGAAAATGTATATTAATTCATTTTTCATGGCTCCTGTTTTGTAAGATTAAGGTGACTGCATGAATATAATCTTTAAAAAATTATTTTACTAGCTATGGAAAGTAACTTATGGGCCGGGCACGGTAGCTCACGCCTGTAATCCCAGCACTTTGGGAGGCTGAGGCGGGCAGATCACGAGGTCAGGAGATCGAGACCATCCTGGTTAACACGGTGAAACTTCGTCTCTACTAAAAATACAAAAAATTAGTTGGGCATGGTGGCGGGCGCCTGTAGTCCCAGCTACTCAGGAGACTGAGGCAGGAGAATGGTGTGAACCCGGGAGGCGGAGCTTGGCAGTGAGTCGAGATGACACCACTGCACTCCAGCCTGGGTGACAGAGCGAGACTCCGTCTCAGAAAAAAAAAAAAAAAAAAAAGAAAGTAACTTATGTTCATAGTAAAATTTCAGAACATATGAGAACTAAAGAGAAAATAAAGATTGGTCTCAAGATAACTTTTTGTATCTTTCATCAGTTCTTTTTTCATGCATCATGCATATATGATATCATTTGTTTTATAAAATATGGACATTAGTATATAAACAGTTTAAAACTTACTATGGAAAATATTTTTCAACTTACAAAAAAGTAGAAAAACTGTATAATGAAATCCCCATATGCCTAGCAACAATTATTAGTCTTTGGCCATCTTGTTTTATCTATACCTTCTTCTAATCCTCCAACCCTGAATTATTTTAAACAAATCTATATGATCTATTATTTTCATCCATAAATGTTTTAATATGTGACTCTAAAAGATAAGAACTCCTTTACAAAACAAACAAAAATATGAATATCAAACATTAACAAATTAACCATGATTCCTTCATATTATTGAATAGCCACACTATGTTTTATTTTTAAAAATCTGGCTTCTGTTTGACAATATCATGACCATCTTTCATTTGCAGTGTAAAAGTCTATTGACCACAACACTGAAGTAATTTGCATCGCCAAAAAAGTGAGTGCTAACTTTCCTACATTTTTTCTCAGGCTGGATTTTAATCATTCTTTTAATCATTGTCAATTTGATAGGTTAAAATAAAACCTCTTTTCATGTTTGTTGTCTAGTTATATTTTTTTGTTGATTGCTTTTTTATGCCTTTTACTTCTATTGAAGTGTTTTTTTTTTTCTTACTGATTTGTAATGGTTCTTTACAGACCTGTGTATTTCCTCAAATTGTTCACACTCTGGCTAGTCTTGGTATAATTTTACATTATGTCTTCTATTCATTTACTAAGCCAGAACACTGGAAAGAAACAGTTTATATTTGTGGATTTATTTGTATTTTGGGGAAACATTATTTTCCCAATTTTCTTCCAAGCCTAGTCACAATACCCTCTCCTCTGTTACGAAGTGGAGATTAAGTTAAACCTTTGTCATATATGTTTCAAATATTTTTCTCGTTCTTTATTTTTCACCTTTGTTCACAACAGTTATTTTTCTCTATACCCAAATTTTCCTATCTTAAGCATAGTTTACAAATTTTCTTCTTATACGTTTATCATTTTATTTTTCATTTTAGAAACTTAATTCAATCTGAAATTATTGTAATACAAGGCATAGATTAGATTTTAATTTTGCCTTCATCCCCAAATTGCTAGCTAAGTGTTCCACAGCATTTGAGTAGACCATCCTTTTCCCAATGATTCAATGTATCTTCCTTATCATCTAATATTTTATATACTGAATAATTTCAAAACACACATGTGTGTTTAAAAGTATATATGTGTGTGTACATATGTGTATATATAGCACAAGTAGGAACCTAAGTACATGGGATAAGTCTTAAGTGGCAGTGGAAAGAGGGCAGTCCATATAAGGTTGATGGAGTACTTCACTGAGCATGTAGGAAATAAAAGGGAACCCTAAATATTTTAGAGAATAAGCAATGAAAATATTTTAAACAGAGGTGTAAAAGATACCTGTGAGCTGCAAATTTTGCCCATTTCACAAATAAGCTGAAGGCTTATTCATCAGAGAGCAGACCTAGCTCTTCCAAGCTTAACTACGTGAACAATCCCTATACCTCTCATTTATTTAACATTTATTTGATCCTTACTATGTGGTAGGCATTTTGCTATGTTCTGGTGATACCAAAAAGCATATGATTCAGTCCATGCCCTTAAGGAGTTCATATTTTCATTGAAGGGACTTTTTATATTGTGTTGTAATTGCTGTTTATGGGCCTGATTCTCTTCCTAGGCTATGACCTTCCTCAGGACAGTGTCCATTCACTTTCAAATCCCTAGTGTTTGGAATAGTTATTGACACATAGTAGCTGCTGATCAATGAGTATTTGTTGAGTTCCCTGGGAGCAGAATCCCATTATTTCCAGGGTCTTTCACACTCAAAGCCTTCTGCCACGGGGAGGTAAGAGCCATCTATGAAGCATTCATTGTTGCAAATCAGTGACTTTTTCTGCTCTGCTCAGGCTCCTTCCAATGTTGCCATGTCAGATAACTTTTCTTTTCTTCTACAAATCCTCTTGCTATCCTTCTCTATCCTGTCTTTTTCCTCCTGGGGTTGACTTGTTTCCATTATATCAATAGTCTCTAGCCCCCCAGCCTTCTGGTTGGGTTTTGCCCCTGGAAAGACCTACTAGGAGATGGGAAGGAATAGAGAGAAGACATGATATTGACTTCCCTGTGAGGTTTTCTCAAGCTGGCTATGTTCACTCCACAGAAAGTCTTTAGTCCTTCCTCTTAAAGTAGCTTGCTGTGATACACTCTTCTATCAACTTCCAAATCTTCCCAAGCCCATGGTGGTAGTGGTAGAAGGCTAGCAGCTAATAGATCTGGGTTCTTTTAATTTCATTTTATTTTTCATAAGGGCATTAATCTCAATAGCTCTGGATTCTTAATGATGTTTCATGGCTCCAATATATGCTCCATGAATTTCTTTTTGCATGATTTCTTTGCAAATAAAGCCTCTTCAAATATTTTGTGTGCCATTTATTCACTTGCTATCAATATTTTATTATTATTATTACTACTGGTTTTTTTCCCCCTGAAGAGTATGTGTTTTGGGTTGGGGGTTAGACGGTGGAGATAGGGGTGCAAGTGTGGTTGTACATCTGCAAGAAACCAGTTTTATGTTTGTAGGTATCTAATAGCTTGAAAAGTAGTTTCAAGCCAGGCACGGTGGCTCACATCTGTAATCTCAGCATTTTGGGAGGCCAAGGCAGGTGGATCGCTTGAGTCCAGAAGTTTGAGACCAGCCTGCGCAAGGGGGCCAAGTTTTATCCCTACAAAAAATACAAAAATTAGCTGGTTGTGGTGGCACGTTCCTGTAGTCCCTGGTACTTGGGAGGCTGAGGTAGAATGATCACCTGAGCTCAGGGAAGTGGAGGCAGCAGTGAGCTGTCATTGTGCCACTGCGCTCCAGCCTGGGTGACAAAGCAGGACCCTGTCTCAAAAAATAAAAAATAAAACGGAGTTCCAAAGACTGAAATGGTAATTTGGCAGAAGGATCAGTGAAAATGAGAGAGATCAAACTTGGATACCATTACGGGTGCTCAAAAGGTACACTGATTAGTTGGTAATTCACAGTGAAACAGTATTTTTTAAAAATTATTTTATCCCAACATTAACTATGCCTGTCCTACAGTTTTGTTTCTTGATAATTTGCCTAGAAAACTTTGCCAATATTATCTGAAAGTGATCATTTCCACACCAAGTAAAGAATTCTAGCTATGCATATTAGCTGAGCTACAAAAATCCTTCATAGACTCCAAGGGAATAAAACAAATCACACCTTGTTGCTTTTGGTTATTTGACTCATTATTCTGGTGGATCATTCACTAAGTGTTTGGTACTGTGTTTAGCTTTACATTATATCTCTATATATAGATACAGTATAGATATTCTATAATTGTACTTCATTTATTTTTCTATTCCATAAGCTTTTATGAGAACCAATTCAGTAATGGACTTAATGCTAGTTAGGTGCTGAAGAATCAGAAATAAATGATACATGTGTTTTACTAGAAGTACTTAAATGAAGATTAATGGGCCCTGCAAATGAACTTTCTTTTCAAAATTTCCTTTTCCTTTTTGTTATAGAGACACAAGAAGAACTGCTTTACCTTAATTGGGAGTTTTTCAAAGGGGCTATTACAGGAGTACCAAGGGCATCACAGAGATGGATCCAAAGCTGTACACAGTTATCGCAGTTTTGGGTGATGATGAATTAGCCTTCTCTATATTCTGAAACTTCTATTTTAGTATGAATATTTTTATAATGTTATCACATTGCAAAGTTCAACTCTAGTTAGCAAGTTCAGACATGATAAACTTCAAACTTCATGATAAACTTAAATTTTTGTTTTGATGAAAGGAAAATATACATTATATAAAGGTTCATAAAAGACTGTGTGTGTGTGGAGCCAAGAAAGGCATGAGTCTTTTTTGGTGCATAAGCTATTAAAAGAACTAGAGTCGATGCTTGATGTCACTTACCCTAATATCCCTGATATTAAAATAGTTTTTCTATAAGTTGAATGATTTTATTCCTTTGAAGCAGTAGTACTGTTTCATTATATCCCACTGAATAAACTTTAGTAGGTAGATGTCATGTGCTGGGGAACTAAGGAACTCTTGCTTTTAAGTCACTATTTAATTCATGACTTTGCTATTACTCTTGTCTCCTTGCATTTCCTCATGGTGCTCCATTTCATTAATAATAGAAAAGTCTCTAGTCTGAACACACTTCATTTTTATGCATTGAAGTTATTTTGGCTGGCATCCACTGATACTCCTCCCAAGTTGTTTCTATTTACGAGGATACTATTGTGAAGATAAACATTTGGCCGGGCATAGTGACTCACGCCTGTAATCCCACACTTTGTGAGGCTGAGGCGGGCAGATCATGAGGTTAGGAGTTTGAGACCAGCCTAACCAACATGGTGAAACCCCATCCCTACTAAAAATACAAAACTTAGCCGGGCGTGGTGGTGCGCACCTGTAATCCCAGCTACTCAGGAGGCTGAGGCAGGAGAATCACTTGAAACCTGGAGGCAGAGGTTGCAGTGAGCTGAGATTGCCACTGAACTCCAGCCTGGGCGACAGAGTGAGACTCTCTCTCAAAAAAAAAAAAAAAAAGAAAAGATACACATTTAAGAAGCACTAAAGAAACATTTTAATACATCCTATATTAGGAGAAATATTTAATTTTTTGTGCCATTTTTGTAGATCAAATAATAGGTTTTAAATAAAATTAATTTATTTTAGTAGAGCACACAGGTTGCTTATTTTTCCCTCTAGATATAAGGGTGTTGGCATTGGTGAGGAGTTAGGTCCCCCACATCCTGTTGTTTACTTTTCTGACCAGGCCCTGCAAGTGCCCAGGACTAATCAGGCATGGCTTCATATGTTCTATAAATATATATACGTTAACAAGAAGAAGCCCTGGACTATGCTTGTGAATGAAAGCAAGAAAGTAATACTGATTCTAAAGAGAAAATGTATTAAGAACTTAGGAACTTAAAATTCCAAATTAACAGTTGTTACTTCAAATTCTGAGAATGAAAAATGTCTCCATTTGCCCTTCCACATTCGATAGTCCTGTTTGTGACATGTTGAGAGCTAGGATCACTTAAGAATGATTTAAAAGCACATTTAAAAGATTCAGTGGCTTTTTGGCCGGGCGCGGTGGCTCACGTCTGTAATCCCAGCACTTTGGGAGGCCGAGGAGGGCGGATCACGAGGTCAGGAGATCGAGACCATCCTGGCTAACACGGTGAAACCCCATATCTACTAAAAAAAGACAAAAAATTAGCGGGGCGTGGTGGCGGGCGCCTGTAGTCCCAGCTACTCCGCGGGCTGAGGCAGGAGAATGGCGTGAACCCTGGAGGCGGAGCTTGCCGTGAGCCCAGATCGCGCCACTGCACTCCGGTCTGGTGACAGAGCGAGANAATGAATGCCTTTATTCTGAAAGATTTCATAGAAATGGATATTCTTTTCTTGTCATACATTATACTGAAACTAATCCTTACTCTCATTTAAGAACTCTTAGCAAAGCAAAAGGACCATACACATAGAAAAATCTGTCAAGTCTTCTATTTTATAAATGTTAGAAATGAATAAATAAAACGTTAGGAGTTTTGTTTAAAAAAAAGCTTTAAACATTTTTTTTTAGAGTCTTGCTCTGTTACCCAAGTGGGATTGGGTAACCCAACCTCCACCTCCTGAGTTCAAGAGATTCTCCTGCCTCACCCGCTGGAATAGTTGGGATTAGAGGGGTACTACCACACCTAATTTTTTTTTCCTATTTTGTATTTTTAGTGGAGACAGGGTTTCACTATGTTGGCCAGGCTGATCTTCAACTCCTGACCTCAACGGATCCACCCACAATGGCCTCACAAAGTGCTGGGATTACAAGTGTGAGTTATTGCACCTGGCCATATTTTCAAGTTAAAATATTTTAAATGATATTAAAGAATATCATTTAAAACCTAACTTCATTCAAAGGCAACAAGACATACGTTCTTTTTTTGAACAGGGAGACAAAGCTTTTGTTTTTCTTTTTTCTGCTCTATCTAGTTCTTCAATTTACTTGGCTAGGGAAGTGACTTTAAGCTACTATGAATAATTAGCCAAAAAACAATGCTCTGCATTTTTTGAAAGGATACATTTCCCCCCAAATTTAATGCTTTAATTTTAGGAGAGTACTCTTTAAGAGAGCAGCCAAATGCATCTTTAAAAAGCCAAAAATATAATTTCCTCTGTCTCATTAATATGTTCTTGCTATTTAAAAAAACCCATATTTTAAAGGTAACTTCTTACTAATGGTCCCCACAAAACCTCCTGTCATCTACGTCCCTTCCATGTGTCCAAGTGAGTGGTAATTTGCCATACAAGTTAGTTATTGTTTACAAAGATATATTTTTTAAGTGAAAAACGTATTTATCTGTGAGAATCATATTTTGGATTGTGATTTTAAAGTTTTCTTGTGAGGTTTCTTTCATTTTACATCTTAAAGAAAAAGTATTTTATAAATCTGAAAAATATTTTGCAATAATTTCTGTAATCTAAGTGTTCCAGATTTTACCAGCTAGTAACTATAAATTAAGATCATGTTTTCTTTTAATTCCAAAATTATCATAGCTTGAGCCCCTACCAGTCTAATCACTGGAAATTAGACTTCTTTACTTTTGAGGGTTTTCCCGGGTACTGCTTCCCATATGCTCAGGAGCAGGTGGTCTCCTCATCACACTGCTGTCTGCGCCATTGGCCAGCCTCCTGAGACCACTGAACATATGGATTCAACTCCCTTTTCCTCCAAGAATGACTACCACCACTACTGCCTTTCTGATCTCAAGCAAGACTGACACTTGCTCTTCTCCACCTGAAAAAAGTAGACCTCCTCCCTTACTCCCCATAGCACAATTGAGACCAGGATAAAATGTTAACTAGACTATTAAAGGTTCAGGCATCATGAAGGAAAGTGCAACAAAGACACTAACTTAAACAATTGCTATAAAAATGGCTACTGTTAAAATACACAGAACCTCAGATTTCTTATTGGTCCAGCTTGAGGCTGGCTGACATTTCTTTGCCAGGAAAGTCCCAGCATGTGCCTGACTCAGAGTCCAATAGAAAACCCTAGTCCAAAGTGAAGATTCCCATTCACCCCAACCTAAGGCCTGGGTCCTCTTTTTCTGCCTCAGTATTGGAGCTCATCCAGAATGATTGACCATGAAAAGTTACACTCTCTTCGGGGAAAACTTTCCACCTAGCTAAGTTGTGCTATCTTTAGGAGCCATGGAAAAACACCACAACACCATAGCCCAACAGGGTTTTTCTGCCTTAAGCAATGCTTTACTGGAATACAGGATTTTTCTGCTTTGAGCAATGCTTCACTGGAATGCAGCTGACCAGGTGATTGTGTATTGCTTAGCCAGTCCAGCTTCTTGGTAGTAGCATCATGCGATGGCCTGATTGGGCCTGTAAGACATTTGTACCATTCTTTCCATCTTTGCTTTACATCTCAAGAATTCATAGAGTTAGACAACAACTCTGCAAGTATTCAGTAATTGATGTTTACAGTATGACCGAAACCCATTTTGTACCATTCTTTCCATCTTTGCTTTACAGCTCAAGAAGTCATAGAGTTAGACAACAATTCTGCAAATATTCAGTAATTGATGTTTACAGTATGACCGAAACCCATTTTGTGAAAAGAAACATTTTCTAAATACAATCTGTGGAAACTCTTCTGATAAATTTCCTAATTTATATTACAAAACCTTACCTTTTCATTTTGTAAGCATTTGCATAGCAGTTATTTCATTGAGTTCAGGTTTTTCTTTCAAACAATTGGTTGGTATTATTCTATTTTTTTCTAGGAACAAAGTAATAGGTTTCCTCAAGGATTCAACCCAACAAAGTAGAACTTTCTCAAAACTCTGAATGGTCTTGTAAGCACTGTCAATGGCAGAGACAGCAGTGTGAGGAGAGAGGTACTGAGTTTTAAAGATCTCAAGTTTTGGAATCTAGAGTACACTATAGGAAACTAAAATTCAGTGGCTACCTTAGAACAACATCTTTTCATTCTCATGAGTCTCTGTTGGGTGAGACTTGAATCTAGAGTAAAGTTCCTGAGCTTCAGGCTGCATTTTGAATTCAGGCCTGCAGCATTTGTCTCCTTCTGGGGACTAGGCTGGAGGGCAGTGGCTTACTGGGGTATGTTCTCCCCAAGGTAGATCCCCAGAGCTCAAAGTGCTACCCCAACGGCACAAGCACATTTCAAGCTTATGCCTGAGTCATGTCCATTAGCATCCGTGGTCAGAGGAAGACATGGCAGAGCCCAATGCCAAGGGGTGGGGAAGTTCACTTAGCCCTCTTCTCTGCAAGGCTGTGGCAAGAGTGTGAATATATAATTCTATTACAGAGGAGCAGGTGATTATGTACAATAATTCAATCTTCTTTTCTGGACCACTGCAGAACTTGCTAGTTCTCTCTTGCGTCTAGTCTTGTACCACAATCCCCATTTTTTATAACTGATATTGTTACTCCCTTGCTTAAAACTATACTTCTGTTATAGAAAAAATGTAAGCATTTTAGGGAGACCAGTGAGTTCACACTGGTTAGTTTTAAAGCATTTAAAAACTTCTAGGCTGGGTGCAGTAGCTCACACTTGTAATTTAGCACTTTAGGAGGCCATGATAGGCAGATAACT
This sequence comes from Rhinopithecus bieti, assembly GCF_001698545.2. Taxonomy (NCBI): domain Eukaryota; kingdom Metazoa; phylum Chordata; class Mammalia; order Primates; family Cercopithecidae; genus Rhinopithecus; species Rhinopithecus bieti. Next base: position 635,025 of record NW_016803608.1, on the reverse strand, counting down.
TGAGGTTAGGAGTTTGAGATCAGCCTGGCCAAAATGGTGAAATCCTATCTCTATGAAAAATACAAAAATTAGTTGGGTATGGGGGTGTGAGCCTGTACTCCCAGCTACTTGGGAGGCTGAGGCAGGAGAATCTCTTGAACCTGGGAAGCAAAGGTTGCAGTGAGCGAAGATGGCACTACTGCACTCCAGCCTGGGCAACCGAGTGAGACCCTGTCTCAAAAAAAAAATTCTATTATTTTGGCATGCGTTCTTTCTCTCCCCTCATTCTCGAAAACTGTGCTTCCATCTACTTGTTACTTCTCTGAACACTTAAATATTTTTAAGACTCATAATTTTGTCCATGCTATTTCTTCTTACAGGAATTTATTTCATTTATCCAATAAAAATGTATTATATGCCTACAATGTACCAGGCTCTCAGCAAGATTACAGATACATTGGAGAACAAATGAATTTTTCTTTTCCTTCAGAGAGCTTTCTTTCCTCTCTCCCCAGAGGGAGTTAATTTTTTCCTTTTTAATGTCTCTTAACACTTTGCATCAGTGTGGCTAAATAACATTTTGAAATACAAAAGTGTTTTTTCCTTTCTGTATTTTCCCTTTTTTCTTCTTCCCCCAAAACAAACAAGGGGAGGGCCCTGGGCCATTGTTTTTGTAGAAGAAGCTCCTCCACCAAACACAAAGACATCACAACTAAACCTAAAGCTATTGAGGACATTTTCATATGTGACCCTAGAAAAAATATCAAGATAAAATGATACACAAGTGGAGGTGGAGAATCTAGAAGAAAGTGGTAAACAACATAGGGCCTTTGTCCTAGATTACAAAGATTTCCCTGGCTGGAGAGGAGGAGGAGAAAGAACTCTGGATGTCCCAAGATCAAAGGGGACCTGTTTACTCTTTCTGGTAGTGCCTTGAGCATGATGATATCAGTTTCCAGTAACAACAACAACAGCAAGATAATGATAGCAGCTAACTCTCCCTGAGTACTGCTATGTGCCAAATATTGTGTTATGCAATTTTTATTAAATTTTATTAAATAAGCTCATTTTGTCCTCACCACAACTTTGTGAGGTAGGTAATATACATATCTCCATTTTGCAGATGAAAACCTGAAGCTTAGGCAATTTTTAAAAATTTGCTCAAGACCACACACAGATATGGTGTGCCTAGGATGTGAGTCCAAGCAATGCCAAAGTCATCTTACCAGGGCTGCATACATTTGACGTCTCTGCCTCTCTATGGCCAGGCGCCCTCTACCCACCGAGTTCACAGGGCTGAGAAAACCATCTGCAGCCACTTACAAGCTTCTTGTTTCTCCTGCAGGACACAGATCTTGATCTTGTGGAGTCCTGCAAACAGGCAAACAATGAACAATAACACTCTTCTTTCTCTCCTATTCCAATCACCCAGGTAAGGGGATGGGAGAGAAAGACCAAATAATTACCAGGATCAATTTTCTAATGATCTGGAAGATGGGGGATTGGTACGAAAAAATAATTAAGCATAAATATAGAAAATAATAAATATATATTATACATGTAAGTTTATAAGGTGAGATTCACACCTATTACATAGATTATAATGCTTCCTCTTATCAGTTTGCATTATAATTATAGTATTTCCTATAGATTATGAAGAAGTAGAAGTTAGGAAATTTTTGTTATTTGACTTTGTTTCTTGCACATAGGGGTGTACCAGGAATACGCTGGTTAAAAGATTTATTGAATCATACTTAATAAGATTTTCTATTACTCTATTTTCCCTCAGTAAATTTTGTTCACTAAAATGTTGAAATCGTTATGTAAATATAAAGTCTATTAACATTAATAACTTGCACTTCAAATGTCCTTGCTCTTAGAAATGTATTTTCTACTCTTTATTCTTATTTCTTATTCTTAAGATGATTTTTAAGAATAAATCAGAAAATGTAACACAAAAACATTTCAATCAAAATGTTCATTAACCATACCATGTAATTTCCAAGGGCAAAGGGTACTTACAACTGTAATGACAATAGCTGCAGAATTTATCAAGAAAACAATGTTAATGAATAGGAAGGGGAAATACATAATCCATAGAGAAACGATGCCAGAGAGAACTGCAATAAATGACTCAGCAGGAGAAGGTCTTACTAATGTCAAGGGCCAGAAAGCCAAGCACTGTCATCTAAGAAGAAAATCTGCCAAGGAATCAAGACTACTCCTAGGGTTGAAGCAACTTAATGTAAATCAGAACTATTGTTGGTTTCTGTGATGATAACAGTTAACTAGTTAGTATGCTGCCCTTCTTAGTCACTTCCTTCCCGTTCCTCTACTTCTTTGTGGTTCCCGACCTTCAGTCCTAGGAACTCAACAATTCTACAGTCCCAGTAACCCCAAGTAGATTTTTTCCCGTTAGATACATATTAAGATTTTCAGCTTTATTTGACTTCATGAAGAACAGTTATGTCAGTTACACCAAAGTACATGAATAAACTCACAAGTCTGAACTAAAACTGTAAAACATTTGAGGAAAAGCATAGGTTCTTATGCTAATTCCTTCATTCACTCACAGACTATCCAGTCAACATCTGTTGTTTACTGAAAGTTGGGTATTGCTCTAGGTGCTAGAATTCACAGACTAGCTGGACAGACAGACATATAAATAAATTCTATGTGTAGTATGATAGGTGTCCGAGGCATGGCTAAAGTTTCAGAGAGCACAGACAGGAGAATGCAATAGAGAAAATAAAGGAGAATTTCTAGAGATGGAGATTTTATTTTTATTTATTTATTTATTTATTTGTTTGTTTGTTTGTTTGTTACCTAGAGACAGGGTCTTGTTTGGTTGCCCAGGCTGGAGTGCAGTGGTCATGGCTCACTGCAGTCTCAACCCCCTGAACTCACAGGATCCTCCCACCTTAGCCTCCTGAGTAGTTGAGACTACAGGCAAGTGCCACCATGCCTAGCTAATTTTTATGCTTTTACAGACAGGGTCTCATTATGTTCCCTAGGTTAGTCTTGAACTCCTGGGTGCAAGTGATCCTTTCACCTTGACCTCCAAAGTGCTGAAATTACAGGTTTGAGTTACTGTTAAAAGGGACTTTGAAACTGGATCTTGACGAATGTTAGGAAGTTTGCCAACTGATTCAGAAAGGAAAAGGCAGCTAGGGAAAAAAGAGTAATATTGATATTTTGGGGGGAGGAGCCAAGATGGACAATTAGAAGCAGCTGTGTTCCACAGTTCTCACAGAGAAGAATGAAAACAGCAAGTAAATCTGGCATCTTCAACTGAAATATCCAGGTTCTTGCACTGGCACTGTCTAGGCAATCAACTGGACCCACAGAGAATGAAGAAAAGCAGGATGGGGTGACGGTCCATGTGGGAGTGGTAGGGAGCCAAAGAAACCCTCACCCCAAGCCAAGGGTAGCAGTGAGTGATTGTGTGACTCCACCCGGGAAACCATGTTTCTCCTACAGATCTTTACAAACCCTGGATCAGGAGATCCCCTCATGAGCCCACGCCACCAGAACCTTGGGTTTGATACACAGAGCTGTGTGGAGTCTCATCAGAGCTGTCATTCAGGCTCACAGAGATCCAGGTTTTTTTTTTTTTTTTTTCTTTAGATGGAGTCTTGCTCTATCACCAGGCTAGAATGCGGTAGCGCGGTCTCGGCTCACTGCAACCTCCACTCCCTGGGTTCAAGCGAATTCCCCTGCCTCAGCCTCCTGAGTAGCTGGGACTACAGGCGCCTGCCACCACACCTGGCTAGTTTTTTTTTTTTTTTTTTTTTTTTTTTTTTT
>NW_016803608.1:623070-631070 GCF_001698545.2 Rhinopithecus bieti | reverse complement strand
CTTAATCTCAGAAAGCAGTCTAGCAATGTATTTAATTTAATTAAATTTAATTATTTATTTTTATTTTTATTTTTGAGAGAGAGCCTTGCTCTGTCGCCAGGCTGGAGTACAGTAGTGCGTTCTTGGCTCACTGCAACCTCTGCTTCCCAGGTTCAAGCGATTCCCCTGCCTCAGCCTCCCAAGCAGCTGGGATTACAGGCATGCATCACCACGTCCAGCTAATTTTTTGAATTTTAGTAGAAATGGGGTTTCACCATGTTGGCCAAGATGGTCTCGATCTCCTGACCTCGTGATCCGCCAACCTCAGCTTCCCAAAGTGCTGGGATTACAGGAGTGAGCAACCATGGCCAGCCAAGACACAGGAGTTTTACAGTCTCTAGCCCTGGGATTTCTGGCAAGGTGGGAGTTCCATCCATACATTCCTCTAGGAAGGAAGCTTAATCCAGGGAGCCAATCAGCATCCTTCTGTGGGCCCCACTTCCATGACACCTAACAAGTTAAGACCCATTGGCTTGGAATTCCAGTTCGACAATGCAGCAGGCTGGAGACTGCCTGAGATGGACGACTTTCCAGGGGGAGGGGCGGCCACCATTTCTGCAGTTAGGTCAATTCAGCTGTTCTAGCCTGCTGGCTCCAGGGAGTCCAGATGGTCAGACAAGGAGGAGTCCTCCACAAAATAGCACAGCTGCTGTGCCAGTTTGTGGCCAGATTTCTTTTTTAAGTGGGACCTGGATCCATCCCTCCTCACTGGGGGGGAGGGGGGGGGGGCCTCCCTGTGGGAATTTCAGCAACTCCAGCCACGGTTATACAAACAGAACTCTAATCTGTCCCTAGGATGGAACCCCCAGGAGGAGGGGGGCAGCTTAAATCTCTGCAGTACAGTCACCTCAGACTTTCCAGCCTGCTGACTCTGAAGAGTCCAGGCGATTTGGTCCAGGAAGAGGTCACCCTGATGCAGCACACCTGCTCTACCAAAGAGCAGCCAGACTGCTTCTTTAAGAAGGCTCCTGATCCTGTTTCTCCTGACTGGGTGAGACTCCCAACAGGGGTCTCTGGAAACCTCCTATAGGAGCATCCAGGCTGGGTCAGTATGCCTCTGGGATGAGAGCTCCCAGAGGAAGGAGCAGGCTGCCATCTTTGCTGTTTAGCAGCCTTCACTGGTGATACCTCCAGGTAAGGGAAAAACTGAGGCAACTAGGGTCTGGAGCAATCACCCAGCAAACCACAGCAGCCTTACAGAAGAGTGGCCTATTAAAAGAAAAACAAACAAACAGAAAACAACAACATCAATAAAAAAGACCCCACAAAAACCTATTCAAAGGTCAGCAACCTCAAATATCAAAGGCAAATAAGTCCACAAAAAAGAGAATCAAGGCAAAAACACTGAAAACTCAAAAAGCCAGAGTACCTTTTCTCCTCCAAATGACTGTAACACCTCTCCATCAAGGGCATAGAGCTGGGCTGAGGCTGAGATGGCTGACTTGACAAAAGTAAACTTCAGAAGGTAGGTAATAACAAACTTCACTGAGCTAAAGGAACATGTTGTAACTCAATGCAAAGAAACTAAGAATCATGATAAAACAATATAGGAGCTGAGAGACAGAACAGTCAGTTTAGAGAGAAGCATAACTGACCTGTTGAAGCTGAAAAACACAACATGAGAAATTCACAATGCAATCACAAGTATCAATAGCAGAATATACCAGGCAGAGGAAACAATCTCACAACTTGAAGACTATCTTTTTGAAATAAGACAGACAAGAATAGAGAAAAAAGAATGAAAAAGAACGAACTCTGAGAAATATGGGACTATGTAAAAAGACCAAACCTATGACTGATCAGGGAAACTTAAAGAGATGGAGAGAATGGAACCAAGTTGGAAAACATACTTCAGGATATCATTCCAGGAGAGCTGAGCACAGTGGCTCATGCCTGTAATTCCAACACTATGGGAGGCTGAGGCAGGTGGATTGCCTGAGCTCAGGAGTCCAAGACCAGCCTGGAAAACATGGTGAAACCCCATCTCTACTAAAATACAAACAATTAGCTGGGTGTGGTGGTGTGTGCCTATAGTCGCAGGTACTCAGGAGGCTGAGGCACTAGAATTGCTTGAACCTGGGAGGCTGCAGTGAGCTGAGATCACAGCACTGCACTCCAGCCTAGGTGACAGAGTGAGACTCTGTCTCAAACACACAAACAAAAAGGATATCATTCCTAGAGAACTCCACCAACCTAGCAAGACAGGCCAACATTCAAATTCAGGAAATCCAGAGAACCCCAGTAAGACACTTCATGAAAAGATCAACCGCAAGACATATAATCATCAGATTCTCCAAGGTGGAAGTGAAAGAAAAAAATGTTAAGGGTAGCCAGAGAGGAAGGCCAGGTCACCTACAAATGGAAGCCCCTCAGAGTAACAGCAGACTTCTCAACTGAAACCCTACAAGCCAGAAGAGATTGGGGCCAATATTCTACACTCTTAAAGAAAAGATTTTCCAACCCAGAATTTCATATCTGGCCAAACTAAGCTTCACAAGTGAAGAAGAAATAAAATCCTTTTCAGACAAGTGAATGCTTAGGGAATTTGTCACCACCAGGCCTGCCTTGCAAGAGCTCCTGAAGGAAGCACTAAATATGGAAAGGAAAAACTGTTACCATTGGTATGGGTCTCAACTGTTTATCCATCTTCCATTCTGTGTCTTTTAATTGGGGCATTTATTTAGTCCATTTACATACATTTAAAGTTATATTGTTATGTGTGCATTTGATCCTGTCATCATGATGCTTGCTGGTTATTCTGCAGACTTGTTTATGTGGTTGCTTCAGAGTGTCACTGGTTTTTGTACTTCAGTGTATTTCTGTAGTGGCTGGTAATGGTTTTTCCTTTCCATATTTAGTGCTTCCTTCAGCAAGAATCTCTGGGACACAGCTGAAGCAGTGTTAAGAGTGAAATTTATAGCACTAAATGCCCATATCAAAAAGCTGGAAAAATCTCAAATTAACAATGCAAATAAAATAACTTAGTGAACTGAGAGCAAACAAACCTAAACCTAGCAGAAGACAAGAAATAACCAAGATCAGAGCAGAACTGGAGGAGACAGAGACAGGAAAAACCCTTCAAAATATCAACAAATCCAGGAGCTCATTTTTTTTAAAAATAATAATAATAATAAAATAGACCACTTGCTAAACTAATGAAGAAGAAAACAGAGAAGAATCAAATAAGATACAGTCAGAAATGACAAGGGGAATATTACCACTGATCCCACAGAAATACAAACAACTCTGAGAGAATACTTTGATACACATAAACCAGAAAATCTAAAAGAAATGGATAAATTCCTGGACACATAAACCCTTCCAAGACTGAACCAGGAAGCAATTGAATCCCTGAATAGTCTAATGAATTCTGAAATTGAGGCAGTAGTAAATAGCCTACCAACCAAAAAAAGCCCAGGACCAGATGGATTGACAGCTGAATTTTACCAGAGGTACAAAGAAGACCTGGCTGAGGCCAATAGTTTCTTCTGAAACTATTCCAAACAGGTGAAAAGGATGGACTTCTCCCTAACTTATTTTATGAGGCCAGCATCATTCTGATACCAAAACCTTGCAGAGATACAACAAAAAAAGAAAACTTCAGGCCAATATCCCTGATGAACATCGATGCAAAAATCCTCTATGAAATACTGGCAAATTCAGCAGTATATCAAAAAGTTTATCCAACACAATTAAGTTGGCTTCATATCCAGGATGCAAGGCTGGTTCAACATACATGAATCAATAAATGTAATTCATCACATAAACAGAACTAAAGACAAAAACCACATGATTATCTCAATAGATGCAGAAAAGGCCTTGGATAAAATTCAATCTCATTTCATGTTGAAAACTCTCATTAAACTAGGTATTGAAGGGACATACCTCAAAATAATAAGAGCCATTTATGACAAGCCCACAGCCAATATTATACTGAATGGGCAAAAGCTGGAAGCATTCCCTTTGAAAACTGGCACAAGACAAGGATGCTCTCTCTCACCACTCTTATTCAACATAGTATCGGAAGTTCTGACCAGAACAAGGCAAGAGAAAGAAATAAAGCATATTCAAATAGGGAGAGAGGAAGTCAAATTATCTTTGTTTGTGGATGACGTCATCTTGTATCTAGAAAATCCCAGTGTCTCAGCCCAAAAGCTTCTTAAACTGTTAAACAACTTGCACTAAAGTCTCAGGATGCAGAATGTGCAAATGTTGCTAACATTCCTATATGCCAACACAGGCAACGGAGAGCCAAATCATAAATGAACTCCCATTCCCAATAGCTAGAAAGAGAATAAAATACCTAGGAATACAGCTAACAGGGAAGTGAAGGACCTCTTCAAGAGCTACAAACCACTGATCAAATAAATCAGAGACTACACAAACAAATGGAAAAAAAATTCCATGCTCATGGATAGGAAGACTTGATATCATGATAATGGCCATACTGCCCAAAGTAATTTATAGATTCAATACTATTCCCATTAAACTACCATTGACATTCTTCACAGTATTAGAAGAAACTTTAAAATTCATATGGAACCAAAAAAGAGCCCAAATAGCCAAGACAATCCTGCAGAAACATAACAAAGCTGGAGGCATCACGCTACCTGACTTCAAACTATACTACAAGACTGCAGTAACCAAAACAGCATAGTACTGGTACAAGAACAGATACATAGACCAATGGAACAGAATAGAGAATGCAGAAATAAAACTTCAGAAACAAAACTGCTCACCTACAACTATCTGATCTTAAGCAAACCTGACAAAAACAAGCAATGGGGAAAGGATTCCCTATTTAATAAATGGTGCTGGGAGAAGTGGCTAGTCATATGCAGGAAATTGAAACTGGACTCCTTCCTTACAACTTATACAAAATTAACTCAAAATAGATTAAAGACTTAAATAGGCTGGGCACAATGGCTCACGCCTGTAATCCTAGCACTTTGGGAGGCCGAGGAGGGCAAATCACGAGGTCAGGAGATCCAGACCATTCTGGCTAACAGGGTGAAACCCCGTCTCTACTAATAATACAAAAAAATCAGCCAGGCTTGGTAGCGGGCGCCTGTAATCCCAGCTATTTGGAAGGCTGAGGCAGGAGAAAGGCGTGAACCTGGGAGGCGGAGCTTGCAGTGGGTCGAGATTGCGCCACTGCACTCCAGCCTGGGTGACAGAGTGAGACTTGGTCTCAAAAACAAAACAAAACAAAAAGACCTAAATGTAAAACCCCAAACTATAAACACCCTGGAAGAAAATCTAGGCGATACCATTCAGCACATAGGCATGGGCAAATATTTCATGATGAAAACCCCAAAAGCAATTGCAACAAAAGCAAAAATTGACAAATGGGATCTAATTAAACTAAATAGCTTCTGCACAGCAAAAGAAACCATCAGAGTAAACAGACAACCTACAGAATGGGAGAAATTTATTTCAATGTATCCATGTGACAAAGGTCTAATATCCAGAATCTACAAGGAACTTAAACAAATTTATGAGAAGGAAACAAACAATCCCATTAAAAAGTGGGCAAAGTACATACATGAACAGACATTTCTCAAAAGAAGACATTCATGTGGCCAAAAAACATATGAAAAAACCTCAACGTCACCATTAGAGAAATGCAAATCAAAACCATAATGACACACCATCTCACACTAGTCAGAATGGCTGTTATTAAAAAGTAAAAAGTAATCCCAGCACTTTGGGAGGCCGAGACGGGCGGATCACGAGGTCAGGAGATCGAGACCATCCTGGCTAACTCGGTGAAATCCTGTCTCTACTAAATAAGAATAAAAAAAAAAAATTAGCCAGGCGAGGTGGTGGGCGCCTGTAGTCCCAGCTACTCCAGAGGCTGAGGCAGGAGAATGGCATAAACCCGGGTGGCAGAGCTTGCAGTGAGCTGAGATCTGGCCACTGCACTCCAGCCTGGGAGACAGAGCCAGACTCCGTCTCAAAAAAAAAAAAAAAAAAAAGATAACAGATGTTGGTGAGGTTTTGGAAAAAAGGGAGCACTTATACACTGTTGGTGGGAGTGTAAATTAGTTCAACCATTGTGGAAGACAGTGTGGTGACTCCTCAAAGCTCCTGTGGTAGAGATGTCATTAATCCCAGCAATTCCATTACTGGATGTGTACCCAAAGGAATATAAATCATTTTGTTGTAAGATAAATGTACACATGTGTTCACTGCAGCACTATTCACAATAGCAAAGACATGGAATCAACCTAAATGACCATCAGTAATACACTGGATAAAAAAAATGTGGTACATACACACCATGGAGTACTATGCAGCCATAAAAAGCAATGAGATTATGTCCTTTGCAGGGACATGGATGGAGCTGAAGTCATTATCCTCAGCAAATTAATGCAGGAACAGAAAACCGAACACCACATGTTCTCACTTATAAGTGGGAGCTGAACGATGAGAACACATGGACACAGGGAGGGGAACAACACACTCTGCTGCCTGTCAGGAGTGGGGTTAGGGGGAGGGGGAGCATCATGAAGGGTAGTAATGGATACTGGGCTTAATACCTAGGTGATGGGTTGATCTGTGCAGTAAACCATCATGGCACACATTTCCCTATGTAACAAACCTACACATCCTGCACATCTACCCCGGAACTCAAAAGTTGAAGAGAGACGCACGTGCCCAAGATTGCTGAATAGGAACAGCTCCAGCCTCCAGCTCCCAGTGTGAATGACACTATACTGTGAGTGACAGGTGATTTCTACATTTTCAACTGAGGTACCAGGTTCATCTCACTGGGGAGTGCCAGACAATTGGTGCTGGTCAGCTGGTGGAGCCCGACCAGCGGGAGCTGAAGCAGGGCGAGGCATATCCTCACCTGGGAAGTGCAAGGGGGGAAGGGAATCCCTTTTCCTAGCCAAGGGAAACTGAGACAGATAACACCTGGAAAACTGAGTAACTCCCACCCTAATACTGCGCTTTACCAAGGGTCTTAGCGAACGGCACACCAGGAGATTATATCCCACACCTGGCCTGGAGGGTCCCATCCCCACGGAGCCTCCCTCATTGCTAGCACAGCAGTCTGAGATCTAACTGCAAGGCAGCAGCAAGGCTGGGGGAGGGGCGCCTGCCATTGCTGAGGCTTAAGTAGCTAAACAAAGCCCCTAGGAAGCTCGAATTGTGTGGAGCCCACTGCAGCTCAAGGAGGCCGGCTTGCCTCTGTAGACTCCTCCTTTGGGGACAGGGTGTAGCTAAACAAAAAGCAGCAGAAACCTCGGCAGAGATAAATGCCCCTTTCTGATAGTTTTGAAGAGAGCAGTGGATCTCCCAGCACGGAGGTTGAGATCTGAGAACGGACAGACTGCCTGCTCAAGTGGGTCCCTGACCCCTGAGTAGCCTAACTGGGAGACATCCTCCACTAGGTGCAGACTGACACCTCACACCTCACATGGCGGGGTACATCCCTGAAATAAAGCTTCCAGAGTGAGAATCAGACAGCAATACTCGCTGTTCAGCAATATTCTATCTTCTGCAGCCTCTGCTGCTGATACCCAGGCAAACAGGATCTGGAGTGAACCTCAAGCAAACTCCAACAGACCTGCAGCTGAGGGTCCTGACTGTTAGAAGGAAAACTAACAAACAGAAAGGACACCCACACCAAAACCCCATCAGTATGTCACCATCGTCAAAGACCAAAGGCAGATACAACCACAAAGATGGGGAAAAAACAGTGCAGAAAAGCTGGAAATTCAAAAAATCAGAGTGCATCTCCCCCTCCAAAGGAACGCAGCTCATCACCAGCAATGGAACAAAGCTGGACGGAGAATGATTTTGATGAGAGAAGAAGGCTTCAGTCCATCAAACTTCTCAGAGCTAAAGAAGGAACTACATAACCAGTGCAAAGAAACTAAAAACCTTGAAAAAAGAATGTATGAATGGATAAGTAGAATAATCAATGCAGAGAAGACCTTAAAAGAACTGAT
>NW_016803608.1:587262-619848 GCF_001698545.2 Rhinopithecus bieti | reverse complement strand
GCACTATTCACAATAGCAAAGACTTGGAATCAACCCAAATGTCCATCTGTGACAGACTGGATTAAGAAAATGTGGCACATATACACCATGGAATACTATGCAGCCAAAAAAAGGATGAGTTTGCGTCCTTTGTAGGGACATGGATGCAGCTGGAAACCATCATTCTTAGCAAACTATCACAAGAAGAGAAAACCAAACACCACATGTTCTCACTCATAGGTGGGAACTGAACAATGAGATCAGTTGGACACAGGAAGGGGAGCATCACACACCGAGTCCTATTGTGGGGAGGGGGTAGGGGAGAGGGATAGCACTAGGAGATATACCTAATGTAAATGATGAGTTAATGGGTGCAGCACACCAACATGGCACATGTATATATATGTAACAAACCTGCACGTTGTGCACGTGTACCCTAGAACTTAAAGTATAATAAAAAAAAAAAAAAGAGAGAGAAAAAAAAAGTTGAAGAGAAAAAAAGAATAATATTTTCAAAGACCCAGAATCATGAAGGAGCATGGTATATTTCTGGATTAGAAAGATAATTCTATGCAGATGATGTTACAGTAGGATATGAGAAGAAGGGAGTGGGAAAGCAAGTCTGGATTGCCTTTGCAGGCTATATTTATTATATTTACTAAATTAGAGAGTGTTACAGATTTTACTAACAGAGTTACTTTTTTTTTTTTTTTTTTTTTTTTTTTTTTTTTTTTTTTTTTTTGAGACAGAGTCTCGCTCTGTCACCCAGGCTGGAGTGCATGATCTCAATCTCAGCTCACTGAAACCTCTGCCTCCTAGGTTCAAGCGATTCTCGTGCTTCAGCATCCCAAGTAGCTGGGATTACAGGCATGCACCATCATGCCCAGCTAATTTTCGTATTTTTAGTAGAGACAGCATTTCACCATGTTGGCCAGGCTGATCTTAAACTCCTGACCTTAAGCAATGCGCCCGCCTTAGCCTCCCAAAGTGCTGGGATTACAGGCGTGAGCCACCATGCCCAGCTGACTGAGTTATTTTTTGATGACAGCCAGTTGTTCTGTTAACTGGTAGGGGATTGATATGAATATGCTCTTTCTCTCCATTGATGGCAAAATTATGCCAGTGCTAGGGTGGGGGCAGCTGAACCCAGCAGGGACAAAACCAAATAAGGTACAGAACTGATCACAGTTTCTACTACATAGATTTGCACCTGATGGATAGCCATGAATGTTCTTAACTTACTGGGGGGTTTGGAGTGTGTGTATGTGTGTGTGTGTGCGTGTGTGTGTGTGTGTGTGTGACAGAGAGAGAGAGAGAGAGAGAGAGAGAGAAAGAGAGAGAGAGGGAGAGAGGCTATTTGGTTCTATAATTGGTATAGAGAAAGGTGGACTGGGCTGGAGCATAAACCTTGGAACTGACTCTGGTATTAGAAATTCTTAACTACCTCTCTGCTCACTATTACATGGACAGTGTTGCCCTTCATGTTCTTGTGAGAATTGAGTAATAAGTATAACATGTGAATGTTTCTTTCACGCACTCCTCTTTTAGTAAATGAGGAGTATTTTAGTTCAAGAGAAAAAGGGATGCATAGAGGAATAGGTGTAATAAATAAAATCCTTAAGAAAAGTCCTTAGTTTTCTCAAAAGTTTAATTTTTTTTTCTCAAAATTAGTCAGCATGGCTGACTGGTCATGGGCATTAGTAGGCAGCTTTAAGTATTCCTGTTCATTTCATTGTCCCATAGTCATAAAGCGACAAGTGGGCCCTCAGTTACACGGTAGAGGTGGGGAGAGTCATCTTATTATTTGGGGACAGGATGGTCAATATCATGTGTAACAGGCTGCAAATAAAGACCTAGAAAAGCATTTGAGGTCTTGTTCCCATCCTTGAGGGTCCCAGTGTTACTTGCATCAGGACTACCAGAGTGTAGAATCTGGGGCATTCTCTAACTCAATTAAAAATAGAAAATTTAGTATAAGATGTGTATGTGGGCAGAATTAATAGTAAGAATTGGCAGGGCTGGGCGAGGTGGCTCACACCTGTAATCCCAGCACTTTGGGAGGCTGAGGCAGCCAGATCACGAGGTCAGGAGATCAAGACCATCCTGGCTGACACGTTGAAATCCCGTCTCTACTAAAAATACAAAAAATTACCTGGGCGTGGTGGCTGGTGCCTGTAATCCCAGCTACTCGAGAGGCTGAGGCAGGAAAATGGCATGAACCTGGGAGGCGGAGCTTGCAGTGAGCCGAGATCGCGCCACTGCACTCCAGTCTGGGCGACAGAGTCACACTTTTGTCTTAAAAAAAAAAAAAAGAACTGGCAGGACCTGGTCCGCCCTTCCGCCCTTCCTTCCATTGTAATCTGATCTATAGTATCTTCTATTGTTTTCCAGTACAAATCTAAATTCTTTGTATCTCATGGTATCTTAATATTCTGGACTTTGGGCGCCTTTATAAGAGGTTAAGTTTTAATTTTCTCGTAACTCAGTTCAGTAAATATCCCAACTAGTGTAAATATCTTTAGCTTTGTGTTGAAATTTTTATTTTTTCTTGCATGCCCAATATTATCTTGTAGCAGGTGCACATTCTGTGCTTTCTGAATTCTTTGTGAACATAAATCCCAGTGGAGATATTTTTCATTCCCTGCATACCATTGCTCTGATAATGATGCTTATAAAACATAGAGAGAGACTTTCTAGCTTCCATGGCTAAGTATACATTTCAAGAAAGCCCAGTGTTCATCAAGAAAATGTGGAACTGCCTACAGGTTTTTGTGGATATATGTGTATGGTTTTGAATAAGTTTGCTAGAGGTAAAAGCCACTTTATTTATTGTAATCCACTGGCATCAGTATAGTTCATAGAAAGGGTATCACACCATGAAATTGTTACATGCCCCTTTCTGTGCTCCTGGGATCATTTAGTTGTTAAAACATAATTTAAAATGATAATTGCTGGAAATGGGCCTGATCAGGGAAGTATTCCAGAGCAGCTTTGCAAATAAATACAGAATATTTATAAGCACACTTTGAAAAACCTATTTTCTAGACTCCACCTAACAAATATCCAGGTGAAGGAAAACGGATAAAATGAAATCAGTATTTTCTACCATTCATTTGTCTGTGTCAAAAGTTTCCAGAAGCAAGCAACTGTTTGCCAGTAACAGAATGATGCCTTAATGCTTCTCTTTCTCTCTCATACTTCCTTCCTCTCTTCCATTCGCCTGCCCTCTCTCCCTCCCTTCCTCCCTCCCTCCCTTCCTTCCTTCCTTCTGTCCTCCCTTCCTCCCTCCCTCTCTCTCTCCCTCCCTTTCTCTCTCCTTCTTTCCCCCCTCCCTCTCTCCCTCCCATCCTCTTTTTGTTAGTGCAAATTGTGATGTGACGTTGGAATCTCTGAGGACAATGAATGTTATGTTAATAAGTTCATCTTTAATATATGATGCAAACTGCTGCACAGTGAGAAATCCTGTCTATATAACTCACTCTGGAAGGTTTAGAAAGTTGCATACCCATCCTAAAATAAATCTAGGCATAGTAAGCTCCTGCCAATGATTCATGAGAAGCATGTTGGGATTGTTAGACTTATCTATGAAGAATAGATGGGTGCTTCTCATCCCTGTCTTGACTGATCTTGCTCCAGAGCTAGCATCTCACATTTCCAATTGCTGCTAGACAGTTTCTTGTGAATGACCTTTTGTTGCCTAAAATTCTGCATGGGTAAAGCTAAATGTTAAACATGGTTTCCTTGCTTACCTTAATCTACTCATGTATCTATTTTTTGCTTTCTTCACTCAGTCAGTTGCCAAAATCCATCAATGTTTTCCTTTCCCCATTTCCTTCGGTCCTTCTCATCTCCACTTCCCTCTTTCCTACCACCCTTTTATCCATTTGTGCCTTTATTTCCCCATTATATATTAAGTGTGTTGTCTATGCAGATCTTTGGGTATACAGATCTCCATAAGGCAGCCACACGGTTCTCTCTTTGTCTTGCTTTTTTACTGATAGAACAATTTAAGAGTCTTCTAACTACATCTTTTTATAGTATCCTTTATCTTTTTCTTATTCTCTTCCCACCAACCTTCCATTCTACCCAATTGTTACCATATTAGTTGAAGGAAGGTTTTTCCATCAAATTTCCTTTGAATAGGTCACTCTTCAGTTTTTTAAAAAGTGCTTACTTCATCTTTATTTTCCACAGGAAAATAGAAGTGATGTAGGGGCATGGGAAGTACTTCTTTCCTCCCCATCCTCCTCAAGCCAAGCATTCAAGACTGTCCTCAAGATGAGCCCCACCTGTCTTTTCAGTATGAATCACTCATCTTAAGTTTCTTCATAAGCTCTTCACCCCAGCGGCACTGATGTGTTCACTGCCTTCTGAGTAAGCCAGGTGTCTTTCCAGTGCTATGCTTGGGCATTACTTTCCCCCCAAAAGCACCCCTCACTTATGACTTTGTCAGTACAAAGTGTCCTTCCTTCAAAATACAGGTAAATCATAAAGCTTCTCTCAATCCTCTAGGCCAGGAATTGACTTTTATCTTTTTTTTTTTTTTCTCTGTGAAGGGCCAGACAGCAAATAGTCTAGACTTTCTGAGCCATATGGTAATTGTGGTAATCATTCAACTCTGTTGTAGCATGAAAGCAGACATAGACAATATATAAAGGAATGGGTGTAGCTGTGTTCCAATAAAACTTCATTTGTACCAAACAACCTGGTCAACATAGCAAGATCTTGTCCACATAACAAAATAAAAACTTTAACTGGGCATGTGCTTGTAGTCCCAGCTACTCGAGAGGCTGAGGTCGGAGGACATTGAACTTTCAGTTTCAAATATTTCTCGTGTGTCACGATATATTATTCTCCTGTTTAGTTTTGTTTAATCAGTTTTGTTCAACCATTTAAAAATGTTATAAACCAGTCTCAGCTCATGGGCCATCTAAAAACAGGTGACAGGTAGATTTGGCCGGTGGGCCGTAGTTTGCAGACTCCTGATCGAGGCAGAAGTTTCTCACATAATTCCTGATGAGAAGTCACTTGAACTATTCACTTGGTGTGCAGGATACTTTTAATATGCTGATCTGTACTGCATTTTGATTGTGTGTTTATTAACTTTACTCAGATCAAATTTCAAGAAAGCAGGAGTTTATCTCATAGTTCTTCCTATTTCCTCAGCACCTACCGCAGTATCCTTTGGATAACTAGGACTCAATGAAAATAAAATGATATGAGTGATTCGAGCAAGCTCTGTTAGAATAGTCACCTATGAATCTTTCTGCCCCTATGTCTAGGTCAAAAGTAAATTAGAAATAACATTTTCTACAGATAATTCATTGTGGAATTATTATCTCTTTCTTTCCACATGCTCATGTGTGAATTTAAAATATACTTCATTGTAAATTAAAGGGATAGAATATGACATAAGCTTATTTTTCTTTATAATCAGTATTTCATTAATATGGAGATGTTTGCTTTCTTGGCAAATAAAATACGTTTGGAAAACATAACAAAATTAGGATAGCAGCAATGGGAGCTTCTAAAATGTATTTCTAGAAACAGAACAGTAAAGTATCTTCCTTTAAGATCTCTTTGGCTACCTGGGAACAAGCATTACTCAGTGCTCTCATGGACCTAGATACACTGCAGTTATGGCCAGTGCTGACACAGTCCAGTGTCTAAAATCTGCCTTGGCTTGTTGGCAATAGTTTCAACCTTAAGTTTAAGTAACAGTTGAGGAAAAAGTTGTACATTTGATTAACTAGAACAGTAGATATTTCCAGGTGTAAAGACATTCCACAAAGGAAGAAAATCCAGGCATTTCCCCCTACCACTAGCTTTATAACCCTCAATCTCAAAAAAGTGCTACAGACACCCTTTTGAGCAGATGAGGGATAGGATGAACTCTGGAATTCTTTTGATTTTTGTGTTTGTCGTTAGTTTTTCAGGCCAGCTGGCTAAGCAGGGACTATTTCTAGCCTAAAGGAAGCTCTAAGGAAGACCTTGTGATTTAGTTGCTAAGTAAGTATTTCTGCAGATGCTGTTATCTTTAGGTAATGATGCCCTACTTTGCAAATAAAATGATGCATTTATTTTGGAGTATTGGTTGGGTTTCTGAAATGTTGAGCTTTCTAATATGGGGTTCTGCTATTAACTACTGGTGTGCCTAAAGACACTGACCCTTATTTGTAGTGAAGTATTGGTTTGGAAAGATGTGCAAATTTCTCTCTGGCTTTGACTCCATTTGTGTCTGAATGCCTACAAGGATTAAAAAATATCCTGGTTTCTCAGCCAGAATGGAGGGTAGATTTTCTGGCCTAGTTTGTGTAAAATGGAACTCCCAACTCCCATGAGGTGCAGAGACAGCATCCTTTTCATATGTGACAGAAAGCTGCACACTGTTATGTGGGTAACTTGGTTCCTTGTCATATGTACTACCCGGCTCCTGAGAAGTCTCTGCTTGTGAAAGAACATAATAAACTCCCTGGTTTGTCACTAGTGGTTATAATACTTTAAGTATCTCAGATTACTTTGGGTTAAGCAGGATTGAAAATATTATTATTATTTTTGCCTGTGGGAGCAAATCATGATATATTTTTAATCACTCACTTGCCTTCTGCCAAAACTCAGTTTCGTGTCCTTGTTCTTCTCCTTCTTCTTTTCTTTTGAAATCCTATTTTCCACCTTGTATTAAAGTTAACTATTTTGTAGATTGAGTTATTTAATCCAGATAAATAGGACTTCCTTGGCTCTCTTGATTGCTCTGACCTCATTTGTGCAGCAGAACCAACCACCCTGGCCTTCTGGAACATGCTGTGGGGAAATGAGCATGATTTGAAAGTCAGACTTCGTTTCTTTTCTTTTCTTTCCTTTTCTTTTTTTTTTTGAGATGGAGTCCAGACTTATTATCAAAACCACTTCTGCTGTTGGCTGGCTCTAGTAACCTGGGAAAATCATTTAACCTTCCCAAATCTTAGTTTCCTAATCTGTTCTAAGAATAAATTTAATAATGTATGCAAATAATCTAACACACTGTTTAATTCATAGTATGAGTACAATAAATATTACTTTCAGTCCTCACTTCCTCACTTAGGTCTTTTTGTTATTATTTGTTGTTATTACAGCTTGGCAACTGGGTAACTTGATTTTCATGACTGTAATAATATATTAATAGCAAGATATGCTCTTAAGAATTTCAGAATTCTTACTGGATGCTACACCCACCTGCCCACAGGCATGCTAACAAAATATGAAACAAATAGCTACTTTTATGCACTGTTTCTTACAAAGGGAGAGCTGGAACTAAGAAGTAGTCACATCTGAGGCTACAGAAAGGAAATGAAGGAGGTAGGAGGAGGACCTGAAATTCCTGCTTTTCATAGTGCTATGATAAGCATTATTAGATCTTGTTCTTTGCTCTGAATGTCTTATTGCTTTTTGTAATACATATTTTATCAAAAGTGTCCAGAGAGATGGTTTAACATTTCATTTTGTTAAGAAAAAAATACCCAGAAAATTATAGGCTCTTAGATTTTGGAGCACAGTATGTTGTATTCCAATATAGAAATTAAAACAACCACCACCAAAAAAACTCAGTTAAATAAACGGCCCCCCAAACTGATTAAAACATGAAATCTCACATTAGATCTTTTCAGTCTGAAATTCTACAGTGAAGTTTCATTTAATATGTTGTTTTTGCACCATACAGGACACATTCCCTGACTACTGGTAATTTTCAGTCCTTTACGAATTTTGATTTTGTTTATGAAAGTCTCAGTTTTTTAAAGTCTGGGTGTGAATCCATCTAAACAATAATAAAAGCTTCTTTAATTGGCTTTTCATTTCTATTTATTTTCTTTTTTTTAGAGACAAGGTCTTGCTTTGTCATCCTGGCTGGAGTGCAGTGACTACATCATAGTTCACTGTAACTTTCAACTTCTGCGCTCAAGTGCCTCTTCCACCTCACCGTCCCAAGTAGCTGAGACTGCTAGCGTGCACCACCATGCCTGGCTAATTTTTAAATTTCTTAGTAGAGATAGAGTCTCTTGCTATTGCCCAGCTGGTCTGGAACTCCTGGGATCAAGTGATCCTCCTGCCTTGGCTTTCCAAAGTGCTGGGATTACAGGTGTGAACCACGGCACCCAGCCCAGATTCTCATTTCTGAATCAAATAATCCAATTTCACGACAAGTAAATGTAAAATAAAGTATACAATGAACTTGACCAGATTTTTTGATAAACATTGTTGAATTGTGATTAAATATCTTCACAATTTGTTTTCTGCTATTCCTAGGTCTTTCTTGTGAATAAATATACCACATTAGTCAGTATTGAGAAGGCATTCATTCATTAGCTGGGAATAGTAATTGAATGTAGGTGCTTTAATCTTAGAAAACTGTTTTGCTAAAATTTTCTTAACTTTTATAAACTCCTTCATATGACATTTATTCTTAATTTTTTAAAACTTTAATGGTGTAGAAATGAAAATGCCTTTAGAGACCATTAACCCACCTATATCTCTTGTGGACTGAATTGTGTCCCCCCTCCCCTCAATCAGATTCATATATTGAAACCCCCCAATAGCTGAGAATGTGACCATTTTAGAGATAGGGTCTCTAAAAACTAATTAAGGTAGAACCCATTAAGGTGAGTTCTAACCCAACATGACTGGTTTCTTTATAAGAGATAGGACACAGACAGGCACAAAGGGGACACCATGTGAGGACATAGTGAGCAGACAGACATCTACAAAACAAGGAGAGGGGCTTCAGAGAAAATGAACCCTGCTAACCCCTTGATCTCAGACTTCTAACTTCCAGAATTTTGAGAAAATAAATTTTAAATATTTAAGCCACCCAGTCTATGGTGCTTTATTATGGCAGCCCTAGCAAACTAATACAGTATCTTAAATGTGGTCATAGTGCTGTCTGATAGAGTAAAAGTTTCCCATGTGGGTCCTTCCTTTTCCCGAAATTTCCTTTATTTGTTTTTAAACGCTACCAAAGTGTGACTGGCAAACTTTCTGCAAATAAGGACAGTCATGAATTGCATAATCATAATGAGATTTCTTTAACTTTTATTTTAGGTTCAGGAGTACATGTGCAAATTTGTTATACAGGTAAGTTCATGTTACAAGGGTTTGTGGTACAGATTATTTCATCACCCAGGTGCTAACCCTAGTACCTACTAGTTATTTCTTCCTATTCTCTCCCTCCTCCCACCCTCCACCCTCAAGTAGGCCCCAGTGTCTGTTGTTCCCCTCTATGTGTCCATGTGTTCTTATCATTTAGCTCCCACTTATAAGTGAGAACATGCAGTACTTGATTTTCTGTTACTGCATTAGTTCACTAAGGATGATGGCCTCCAGCTCCAACCATGTTCTTGTAAAGGACATGATCTTTTTTCTTTTTTATGGCTGTATAGTATTCTAAGGTGGATATGTACCGTATTTTCTTTATCTAGTCTAATGTTGATGGGCATTTAGGTTGACTCCATGTCTTTGCTATTGTGAATAGTACTGCGATGAACATACATGTGCGTGTGTCTTTATGGTAGAATGATTTACATTCCTTTGGGTATATACCCAGTAATAGGATTGCTGGGTCAAATACTATTTCTGTTTTTAGCTCTTTGAGGAACTGCCACACTGCTTTTCACAATGGTTGAACTAATTTACACTCCCACCAACAATGTATAAGTGTACCCTTTTCTCCAAAACCTCGTCAACATCTGTTATCTTTTGACTTTTTAATAACAGCCATTCTAGCTGATGTGAGACGGTATCTCATTGTGGTTTTGATTTGTGTTTCTCTATTACCAGTGATATCAAGATTTTTGTCACAAGCTTGCTGGCCACATGTATTTCTTTTTTTGAGAAGTGCCTGTTCATGTCCTTTGCCCACTAATTAATGGGATTTTTTTTTCTTGTAAATATGTTTAAGTTCCTTATAGATTCTGGATATTAGACCTTTGTCAGATGCATAGTTTGCAAATATTTTCTCCTATTCTGTAAATTGTCTGTTTACTCTGTTGATAGTTTCTTTTGCTGTGCAGAAGCTCTTAAGTTCAATTAGGTCCCATTTGTCAATTTTTGCTTTTTTGCAATTACTTTTGGCATCTTCGTCATGAAATCTTTGCTGGTTCCTATGTCTAGAAGGGTATCACCTAGGCTATTTCCTGGGTTTTTATAGTTTTAAGTTTTAAATTTAAGTCTTTCATTCATCTTGACTTGAGTTTTGTTTATAGTATAAGGAAGGGGTCTAATTTCAGTCTTCTGCATATGGCTAGCCAGTTCTCCCATTGCCATTTATTGAATAGAGAGCCGTTTCCCCATTGCTTGTTTTTGTCAGCTTTGTGCATAATGACATTTCTGTTGACTGCATATGTGACAGTGGTCACATAAGATGATAATGGAACTGAACAATTCCTGCTGCCTAGTGATGTCTTGATGATTCTGACCCTATGTAGGCCTCGGCTAATGTGTTTGTGACTTCATTTTTAACAAAATGTTTAAAAGTAATGAAAAGAATTTTTTTAATAGATAAAAACCTGTAGAATAATGGCTCACACCTGTAATCCTAGCACTTTGACGGGCCGAAACAGGAGGATTGCTTGAGCCCAGAACTTCGAGATCAGTGTGGTCAACATGACAAGACCCTGTCTCTACAAAAACAAAACAAAACGAAGAAAGAAAATGTTTTTATACAGCTGCATGATGTGTTTGTGTTTTAAGCTAGGTGTTATTATAAAAGTGCCAAAAGTTTAAAATTAAAAGTTTATAAAGTAAAATGTTACAGTCAACTAATTTATTATTGAGGAACAAATTTTAAAAGATAAATTTAGTGTAACCTAGGTATACAGAGTTAATAGTCTATAGTAGTGTACAAAAATGTCATAGGCCATTCACTCACCACCCACTCACAGACTCACCCAGAGCAACTTCCAGTACTGCAAGTTTCATTCATGGTAAGTGCCCTATATAGGTGTATCTTTTTTTTTTTTTTTTTTTTACATCTTTTATACTGTGTTTTTACTCTACATTTTTTTGTGTTTAGATATGTTTAGATACATAAATACTATTGTGTTACAATTGCCTACAGTATTTAGTACAGTAACATGCTGTACAGGTTTATAGCCTAGGAACGATAGGCTATACCTCAGAGCCTAGGTGTGTCGCAGGCTATGCTATTTAGGTTTGTGTAAATGTACTCTCTGATGTTCACACATGGTGAAATTGCCTAATGACTCACTTCTCAGGACATATTCCTATTGTTGAGTGATGCTTAACTATATATTAAAATATCTTTTAATGACAAATATTCTATAATTTAGACTTGGGACAAATCAAATAGACTTTTCCTCCCAATTGTAATAAATAAAAGAGATCTTACCGAATAACCCACCACTGAGATATACAAAATCAGTTCTAGGAGTATGTTCTGCATATTCAATCATTTCCTAAGTCTTATTGTTTTTACTACCTTTCTTAAAATATAGCATTTTAGTACTTTATTTTCCCTTCTAGCTTTCACTACCCTAATTTATACACTAATATTTCTCCTGAGCTCATGTAATAACTTCCCAAGGGTTTTTATGCATAGACTCTTTATACCTCCAAACTATTTATTACATAGATGTCAGAGTTATAATTATGCCACAAAAATCTTTTCCTCACAAATGTATTCAATAGTTTCCCATTATCTACAAAATACAATCTAAACTCCTTTCTAACACACCAGCATACAATGCATGATGTAGCCCCCTCAGACCTGTTCCACATTATGTCTCTCCCCAGTGTTCCAAGCTCAACCCTGTTTTACTCACTCACTGGAATTAACTCTATCTCCCAGAACGTATTGGACTTGTGTCTTTGCATGTGTTGTTCTCACTATCTGTAATGCTTTCTCCAATATTCTCTGACAAAGCTCTCATTTTTAAAGTCATAGCTCAAATAATACCTTATCTCTTGATGAGTTAATTAAATGTGCCTTCTGTGCTCCCATGACATACTCTTCACAGCCCCAGGTATGTCTCCTCACCAAATCAATGCCTTTCCGTATTTGACTATTCATTGCCTAGTGTCATGCCTTCATGGCGGAGGGACTCAATAGCTTTTAATTGAATACAGAGAATGAAGTGGGTTATGTTCTCACAGAACTACTGAAAAGTGCACAAAAAGGTTCTACATCCACCACAGAGTCTTTATGGAAATGACTAGAAAATCGGATCATGCCATTAGGGTCAGTTTTCTCCACAGAAATAATGCTCTAATTGGGGGGCCATTTTATAGAAAAATCATAGCTTTGACCACATGGGAAAAGCAAAGATATAACAATTATAAGTTTATAATTATAACAATTATAAAATTAAATAATAACTAAACTATAACCTTATCTTTTAAGTCCTATAAGATGGGGTATACATGTTCTAGATATATTTATCATTTAAAATTGCATGAAATTGAACATTAATTAATTTTGCTAAATCTTCTAAAATGGATTTAAGGCTGCTTGGAAAACACATAACAGCAGGACCTTTGCAATAAAAATTCGACAATTCTGTACTTAAAATTGAAGTAATATTAGGCATTAACAAAACATTTAATATTAAATGTCATTTTTGTTTCCTTAGGATAATTTATTTTGGAATTGGTGTGAAGTAGACTTAGACCTTTTGAAAAGTGTCTGAATTTGCATGCACAGTTGGTGGAGATATGGATTAGAAAACATACTTGAAAGCAATTTAGCTTTACGTTTTAAGATTCTTCAAATTGTTCATAATGTGTGACCTAGTATTTACAATTCTGGGAGCAGATCTTAAAAAAATAAATCAGACATTCTAAAAAAGCTTCATTAACAAATATATTTATCACAACACTGAAATTCAAAAGATAAAAAATCATCAATAAAATGTTAGTTAAGAAAACATGGTTCACTTGTTCAATGTAATATTTTCCCGCCATTAAAAATTTACAATAACAAGGCAGAACATTGGTCTTGTAATAGTAGAAAATGGCAGGATGCAAAGCCATGCTTACAATGAAATCTCAATTATGGTATCAAAATATGGTGAGGAAAACTAGAAGAAAATTTTTCAAAATATGAATGGTGACTGTTGCTGAAATGTAATTTTTTAAAAGATTTGTTTGCTGTTTTCTAGTTTGTATATACTATTTCAAAAAATAATTTCAACTGTTCTTTTCAATTCAGGGGGTACATGTGGAGGTTTGTTACCTGAGTGTGATGCTGAGGTTTAGGGTACGATGATCCCATCACACAAATACTGAGCATAGTACCCAATAGTTAATTTTACAACCCTTGCTTCCCTTCCTCCCTCCTGAATCTAGTATCCCCAGTGTTTATTATTTCCCTCTTTATGTACAGGAGTACTCAATGTTTAGCTTCCACTTATAAGTGAGAACATGCAGTATTTGTTTTTTTGGCTCCTGTGTTAATTTGCTTAGGATGATGGCCTCCAGCTGCATCAATTTTGCTGCAAAGGATGTGATTTCATTCTTTTTTAGGGCTATGTAGTATTCCATGATATATATGTACCACATTTTCTTTATCCAATCCACTGTTGATGGGAATCCGGGTTGATTCCATGTCTTTGTTACTGTGAATGGTGCTGCGATGAACTTATGAGTGCCTGTGTCTCTTTGGTAGATGATTTTTCTTTCCCAGTAATGGGGTCAAATGGGGTCAAATGGTAGTTATGTTTTAAGTTCTTTAAGAAATCTCCAAACTGCCTTCCATAGTGGCTGAACTAATTTACATTCCCACCAATAGTGTATAAGCATTCCCTTTATTCTACAGCTTTGCCAGCATCTGTTTATATTATTTTTATAATTGGAAATTTATTAACTTTGAAAATTATTCCATTGATTTTAGCATTTTCTCAGAGTTCTAGAGGCGTGAGTCATTATTTTGTTGATAGAAATTTCTCCTACTGAAAATGATTTTTAGAAACAAGGTCTCACTATTTCCCATTTTCTCTGTTTATTCCAAGTGATAACAGCATTTGCTTGTGTTGATGGCTATTGATTTTGTGGAGGGTACTTCACTTCATGAACAACACTAGCCATTATCATAAATACTACTAAGCCATTAAGAAGGACTTTCAGGCCAGGTGCAGTGGCTCACGCCTGTAATCCCAGCATGTTGGGAGGCCGAGGCAGGTGGATCACGAGGCTAAGAGATCAAGACCATCCTGGCCAACCAACATGGTGAAACCCCATCTCTATTAAAAATACAAAAAACATTAGCTGGGCCTAGTGGCGCACACCTGTAGTCCCAGCTACTCTGGAGACTGAGGCAGGAGAATTGCTTGAACCCGAGAGGTGGAGGTTGCAGTGAGCTGAGATTGCACCACTGCACTCTGGCCCTGGCGACAGAGCAAGACTCTGTCACAAACAAACCGACCAACCAACCAACAAACAAGCAAACAAAAAAGGACTTTTAAAGTGCAACTTGAAAACATCTTAGCGACTTGCTAAAATGGTACTTGGAGAAAGGAAAGTTGGATATGGCCTACAGTCTGTATTTCCTACATGAGGCTCTCTTCTGATTCTGTTAATAAAAATTTAAAAGTCATATGTCTACCCTATATAGCAATAATAGAGAGTCTTCCCTTAGTAGAGTAGTGACCATATATGCCTGCTATCAGTACTGATTTATTTCTTGTATTTACTCTACTGTTCAATCCTGGCTTCCCTTTGGATGGTTTTTATTTGTGAGGCACAAACATATGTTCTTATTTTACTCCTTGCTCTTGTTTTCATATTTTGCCCCAAATGGCATAGTCTTTATTTCATTCCTGATTATTTAACCATATTTTCTGGGAATAAATTGATATTTGCTCTTCCGACAGTCCCACGAAAGTGTTTTGAGTAAATGACTTATTAAAAATATTCTTTCTTTTCTGAATCATGTTGAATGATCATTTCTAAAGGAAGTGCCTTCCTTTAATCTGAACTACTGAATCACAGACAGATATTCTCCTGTGTCCAGTCATTTTGAGCACCAAATCTAGGAAGCAAATAAATCAAACTCTTCATTATCTGGGGTCCTTTTAGATTTATGAAAAACAAAGTAATAAAGAGAAATACTTAAGTGCCTATTTTCCATTTTCTCCTCCATTTTACTTGGCTATTTGCTTTTCAAAGCTGTTGCAATATCTTCACACAGCTGAAACAAAGCATGTACTTAAATTTACACAATATGATGGGCTTGTTACTAGTGAATTGAACTGGAGTGTTTTCAAATAATCGTTTTGGCAAAATGACTACTACTTACAGAGACAAGATTCGGACCTGAAACACGATGCCCACTAGCCTTTCCTCCTTGGAATGTGCTAGATATCCCATACCTGACAGGCTCAGCACATTCCCTTAATGTCTTTTTCTTTCGGTACCACTGACTTGCCAGTGGGTAGCATCCTTGCAAGTAGAAAGGTTAAAATATGTACTTTTTTGGAGAATCTCTGAAAATAAACAACCTGCAAAAGTACAATCTAAAAGCAAAGTGTTTTTCTCAAAGAAAAAATTACTACCTAAGCATTTCCTCAGGTACCAGTGTGATGTGTGGACTCACAGATGGAGGAGGTGGCCTTGTCAGGATGCCAAGAATGCAGATACTTGAAGGGAAATTTTAGTGGCGGAAACAAAGATGTTAACTGGCAGATGAGCCATTGGAACATTTCCCAGGTAAAAAGTATTTTGTTTAAAGAAAGGTATTTTTTGCATGAATTATTTCCTGAATTTAGAAAAGAAACTTCTTTAATAAGTCTGAATCATAAGAAATATAGCTCATCAACAAAAACATCATTTGAAGATATCCTTAACAATTGGTCAGTGTTAATCAAATATAAGCATATGATTCTTCAAATGCCAGTATAAATATTTGGATGCTGAGCATTTTACAGACTCTCAAAAATGAGCAAGAAGAGCATGAAAAAATGCATTTAAGTTCTTTGTGTATGATCATGGAATATGTAGAAATATAACTTTAGAGGCAAAAGGACACAGTTTTCTAATTTATGAAACAAAAGATAATAATCTCTATCTCAAGACTCTTTGTGGATTAGATTGTAATATTATGATATGCTGGAACTGGGATGAAACTTTAAAGGTGGCTAAATATTGGGAAATTGGTTTTTCCTCCCTTGAAGAAAGCATGGAGATGAAAAAAGGAATTTTTGGAAATGAGAAAACAGAGAGAGAGTAATATTGGCTACTGTGATGTGATACATTGCTTTGCATTAAGAACAGCCAAAAGAATGTTGCAGAGGTGAAAGAGAAAATAAGAATTAAAATGGTCAAATCGAATGAGTGGGTTGAAGTGTTAAAGGTGCTGAGAGAGATGAGAACCAAAGATGACTTGATTTAAAAAAAATTCTTGCAGCTCGAAGTAATCTTTAGTATATGACTAATTTTGAGTGAAGAAAAGCATGAGCAATAATGAACAGAGCTAGTTATAGAAGGTGATAGAGGATGTGGTCTTTTGTATGAAGTAAGCTTGAGGGAATGCAAAACACAGCTCCCTGGTTGACAATATTCACTTACTTGTTCTTAAGATCCATATTTGATTCTCATTGCCAGTTACATTTCTTAGTCCCTAGAATAAGCTAAATAAATGTTCTTATGCAAAGAATGAATATCCTAGGTTGTGTTCCATTGAAAGCAGACCCTAAAATAAGGGTTCCAGTACAAGTAGTTTGTTTGGAAGGTAAGCCCAGGAAGCCCCATTAGAAGAGTGGAGACGTGAGACAAGAAAAAAAAAGGAGAAAGGAATACAGAAAAGGAGACCCTAATGAATAGTTTACTACTGTGGGCCAGTGGGGCTCATTTCTACTGGGGATCTCTGAGCAATGATGTTCAACTCCCATATTTTATTGGGTGAAGGCTGCTGCTGAGAACAGTCAACTGTCTATTATTTCTTTCCTGAGCATGCTCCTATAGGACAGAAAGCCTTTAGTCAGAGAGTCTGAAGTGTTTGCAGTAAGAAGCTGTAGACAGTATAAAACAAGCAAGTGCTGAGGGGCCATGAGCAGGGCACTGATAATGTCTGGTATAGCGTATGAGCGAATTACAGCTTCCTGCCTTCGGAACTGTGGGCCATTTGGTATTCAAATGTCCAAAAATAAAATGTCAATGCCTAAGTAACCACCAAGCCATATTAATAGACATTTTACTTATCATCTTAGTTGACATGTGGTAGAAATCATATTTTACAGGGAAAACATCCTAGTAGGGGAAAGGGCACTAATGAAGTGTGTGTAGAGAGGGTGGTAAAGAGTTTTAGAAGGTAAATTTGTGACTTCGCAATGTTGCCTAGGACAGGCCCTTTTTTTGAAGATTCTGAT
This sequence comes from Rhinopithecus bieti, assembly GCF_001698545.2. Lineage (NCBI taxonomy): Eukaryota > Metazoa > Chordata > Mammalia > Primates > Cercopithecidae > Rhinopithecus > Rhinopithecus bieti. The sequence continues at coordinate 602,521 of NW_016803608.1, read as the reverse complement.
TGTAGTTATTTTATGTGTTAGGATAAATATTCTTGTGTCTTGGAGAAACTATGAGGCTTGTAAAGTAACTCCTTCCCTTCTTTCATCCCGTCTAAAAATATTTAATACAACATTTTATTATTATTGTTATTGTTATTTTGAGACAGGGTCTTGCTCTATTGCCCATGCTGGAGTGCAGTGGTGCAATCATGGCTCACTGCAGCCTCAAACTCCTAGGCTTAAATGGTCCTCCTCCCTCAGCCTCCTGAGTAGCTGGGACAGGTGCACACCACCGTGCCCAGATAATTTTTTAATGTTTTGTAGAGACAGGGTCTCATGTTGCCCAGGCTGGTCTTGAACTTCTGAGCTCAAGTAATCCTAGTGCCTCAGCTTCTCAAAGTTTTGGGATTACAGACATGAGCCACTGCATCTGGCTAATACAACATATTAAATAATTGCCCTCATCTTCCAGTAGGATTTGCTCTAAGAATTCGGGTGACAGTGACACAAAATAGCATTTTCCAATTTAGAGAAAATTTGTTTGTTCTTTCCTAATTATGGTACTTAGAAAAGTTTCTATACTTTTGAGCCATCAACCTAATCCTATACTTGTTTCACCTTTAATAGGAGCCTAAGGCAAGTACAGAAGTCAGAGTTTGCCTAGTATACTCTCCCAGAGGGATTGTTAAGTATATTTCATTTATTGGATTGTGAATTTTTAGAGTGTCCAGATTCACTCTTTTCCACAAAAATTCAAGAGTAGTTATTTTAAATAGAACTACATTTCCATAATAAGTGCTGATTTGTATTATTTTGCAGTTCATACTTTGAAGTATTAACAGACTGAAAAGTGAGCATTTTATTGTTGCCCGCTTTTTTTTTTTATCTCCATTTGTCAAAGTAATATATGGAATATATCCTGTTAACCAAGCTCAAATGCTTTAAATTTTATTCACTGGCTATTCAAAAAAAGAGAGATTTTTAAAATACTTGAATTGTTTGAATAATTTATTGGAAGGCCACCAACACTGAATCATTTGAATCATTTTTTAAATAGTTTAATTAGTTATAGCCTGAGGAAATGTTATTAAAAATATTCATCTGAAAGTCAGTTTCCTTGGTTAGTTCAAATTTTTTATTTTTCCTTTTAGCTTTGCTTTTAATGTTTGCAAATAAATACAGTATTTATTGTCTGTGGAAATATTATTAAAATAGAATATTTCTCAGATGATGTTTCCTTTTAACCACTTCATTAACTAAACTCTGGATCAATGTGTAATCACTGCATTTTTTTGTTTAGGTACTTTTTTTTAGATACTTTTTTTTCTCTAGTGTCTGAAGAAAGCAGCTGTGACTTATTCTCACAGTCAGAACTCAGACATAATAACATGAAAAAATATTATTCAATGTATCATAATAATGGCTAACACTTCTTTAGGTTTTATTTTTTGCTTTCTTAACATATAACTATTTGATTATTATAAATAATATTTAAGTGTTTGAAAATCATTACCCCTTAAAAAGAAACTTATAAGATACAGAAACTGTAGAAAATATTTCAGTAGAGGATATGGTTAGAAACCACAAGAAAAAAATCAATTAATGCTAAGACATTGTCAACCACGATATTGTTTCAATATATGTTTCTTTCCAAGTAAAATAAATCCCATGATATCACCACGCCTGTATGTATGTACAAAATTCAATAAAACAAAACTGAGCATGCTCAGGAAAAAGCATGGTTTAGGGAGATATTGTTACAATAATTACTTTTTTCAAAGTTAAGTAAATTTTTAAGAAGCCATCAAATAAACTTCTATTCTAAAATGAGAAGTTGTCACAATTACTCAGTTTGGATCATACTGAAATTGGGATTTTTAAATGAATGAGGAAGATATAGACAGTACTTTAAAATTTTCTATCCATTATATTTTACATTTTCTTTTGATAAATAAATGCATGCCCCGATCAAAAGTCTAAATTATTCAAAAAAGTGATACAATGAAAATAACTTTTTTTCTCCCTTGATTGTTTCATAGGTTCCTCCCCAGATATAACTGACATTAATTTCAGATGTGTCTTCCAGAAACATTCTATGCATTCACAGTAAAATAAGCCTAATTTAATGATCCATTATGTATAAACAACCATTTACCTTTACATATCCTTAGATTAATAAATTATACTTAGTTTGACAACTTACTTAAAAGTTGTCAAACTTTTAAGAAATACTTAATATTTCTTAGACATTTGATAACAATAAATTATAATTCTAATTCACTTTAAAAATTACTACAGAGTATTTCACTATGTGGATACAATATATTTAGTGTATTCAGTACGTTATTGTCAGAAATCTAGGCTGTTTCCATGCTTTTCAGCAATGAACATTTTCAGCAGTCAGCATTTACAACTATTTATATTTGTCCCCAGGTGGATGCATATCTACAGGATAAATTCCTAAATAAAGGGTTGCTGTTTTTAATTTTTAAAAATATTAATATTGATAGACATTAAGCAACATACTCTTCATATACAGTTTTATTGAATACTATTTTAGGTTGGAAAAGTAATACAAACTTTTTATTCACAATCTCAAAAATTTAGTATCTCTTGCACTCATTTGTCACGTAGGCTGGGTGACTTTAAATGTGTTTTTTTCAAAATAGATTTAAAAGTTCTTGAAGCTGCTGTATTGTCTTCCGTCTTCATATTTCTCATGTTAAGTAATAAGACATGTCTTGGAGCAAGTGCCATTTAAGACTCCTCTAACTAGTAACTTGAAATGTTTGACATTGCTACTTCATTATCCAGTATAAATGAATAATCTCAGTGCTGCTTTAATGCCCATTTGTTTCTCATATTTGTAAGTTTTTGCAAAACTTAGCATTTGCACAGAATTGGAAAATGAATAATATAGTCAAGTTTTACATATCACATATGATGTTGCTTTTAAATTCTTACTAACTCTTATTTTGAAGAATTGTTTTTTGAATAGCCGTGATTCTTTTAATTTTAATTTTAATTTTGGATATCTAAATCTTTTAATTCTTCTTCTTTAAGATTTATATAGTTCCTTTTAGGTTATGTTATGATCCTTCTCTACAAGTTAAAACTTAAAACAATCAGATAAAACAACCGTATCTTGTCAGAGTTATGCTATGATTTGTGTACAACTAGAAGGCCAGGTGGACAAATGATGGGTACTGTAAAATGAATTCAAAACTATAAATGCAGCTTTGTTTTCAATGACAAATAGCTCTCTAATGCAACTAATTTAAATATGAAGGCTAGGTTATTGCAATAAGCTAAAAACTACTTAAAATCATTTTTAGGAAAATAAAATCTCTCCTTGGATGGATGCAGGCTGTATTCTAAGACTTTGAAGATCAGGCTTAGGAGTTAATATTATTTAGTGGTGATTGGGACAGAGTGTCATTTTGTGACACTCCAGGACAAGTAGCCTCAGGGTGTCACGAGATTTCACGCTAGTTTGGTAAAATGAAATAATTCTAAATGACACCTCTGAGCTACTCTGAAAAGTTAGCTTTCTAATGAGAACTTAGCTACTGAAGAAGCACTTGACTGAGTAACAAATCTCTCTGCCTTTGCAAAGAATAATTTCTCCCCCGGTCCCTCCCCCCGACTCTGGCATTTAAACTCAACCGTTTACATTTAGGAAATCACCAATATATGCAAAAATGAAAAGAAGCAGCAGAAAACGTGTGGTTGAAATAATCATTTAGCTCTGATGACCATGCCAAATGTGGGTAATATTTAGAAAAAAAATTTGGATGCCATACACACAGAACTGAGGAAATTAGTTTTTGATATAGATATGCCAGAATTGACTCTGTGATATAGTGGCAGTTTAAAAGTGTTTTCTCAAGAGAGGATTGTCAGATTCTGCTCTAAAACCAATAGAAAATGACTCAGTTTCAATTATACTTTTTATCCTAATTGCAGAGACCCTATAACATAATGACATAATGAACAATTAAAACTCAAAAAAGTACCAAAACCACCACAAATACTGCTCAAGGACTTTCAGAAAACATTAATTCATTCAATAAATATTCACTGTAGTCCAGGAGATGTAATGAAGAACAAGACTAATAAGATTCTTACTTTTTTCAAAATTACATCCTCATTGGTAGACACAGATGAATGAAGCAAGCATACATATTTATCAACTAATTTCAGATAGTGTTAAATTCTAAGACGAAAATAAAACAGGGTGATGTGATAGAATGTACCTCGTGTGTGGGTGTTGCAGGGAGGGTCAGCTTTAGTCAGGGAAGAAATCCTCGATAAGGAGGTATTTGTGCTAAAACCTGAATGATGAGGACTCCACCACGTCAAGATTTGGAGGAAAGGGATTCCATACAGAGAAACAGCAAGTGCAAAGTCCTTGAGATGAGAAAGAGCACGGTATGTTGAAAAAGAAAAAAGAACACCAGCATGGTGACAACAGAAAAGACAGTGTTACAGAAGATGAGGTCAGAGTGATAGAGAGGAGACAGATTGGACTTTTGTTCTAAGTACAACAGGAAGCGATTTCAGCATTATAAGGAGAGAAAGGAAAGAATATGCATGATTCAAAATGATCACATTTTCATCTGGATAAAGATTAAATTGCAGAGGGGAAAACTTGGAAGAGGAGAGACAAGTTAGAGGTTTTTGTGGTAGTACAGGTGTTTGACAATGGTGGTGGGATTGGCATGGTAGTACTGGAAATAGTGATTAGAATCTGGATGCATTTTGGGAGCAGGGTCTACACATTGAGGGTTTGGATGTAGGGAATGAGGAGAAGAGAGGAATCAAGCATCACCCCTAGGATTTTGCCTTGAGCTGCTCGTGAAATGGAAATGCCTTTACTGAGAGAAGACTGGGGGAGAACAATTTATAAAGGAGGAAATTAGAAGTTCTATTCTGGGTATGTTAAGTTTAAAATGCCTATTACTTGTCTAAGTGGATCTTGACTACAAAACTAACTGTAGTCTCAGCAAATGAGTCCTGTGGGCAATCAGCATTATTTTCTTTTTCTTGCCTTCCTTCGTATTCCTAGCTTGAGGGAAAAATAGAAAAAATATTCACTTATTTATTCATTCAAGAAATATTTATTAAACCATCTATTCCATAAACATTTATGCTATACACTGTTCTAGCAAATGTGGATAGGGGAATAAACAAGTTCTATTTTGTATTAAACCTTTTTTCCCTTTCAGGTTTAGTTTCAAGAGTGTGGGTGAAAAATGGATGACTCATTTCCGTTCTTTACTAGCTGGTCCAAGGCTGGCAGTTTGCTCTCTGTTGCCTCACTCTTCTGTGGTATGCAGTAGAAACATTCAGAAATAGACTTAGTAGCCTGGATATACAGTGTCACCTGCCAAAGTCCTTCAATACCTATTAATGAGTAAAAAATGAATGGTACTAATTAATATATATTTCCTTATTCATCCTATGTTTTTGTTCTATCATTTATTATTTTTTAAAGTACCAGAATAAACTGATGTCTTTGAGTTTGTGATGACTAATAGAAACAGTTGGATATAGAAATAATTCAGTTTAAGTCAGCCAAAGAAATACCAAAATGTTTCTGAGTAATTGGTTATTGCAGCCTTCTTAGAATTTCATTAGGGACAAATTGAAGTTTCTGAATCTAAGAAATTACCTGGTGCTTTTCAATACTGATATGATAGATTTTGATACCACTTGCTTCATATAGGAACATTTCCTGTTTTTCTTCTAGAGAACTCTGAATTAAAGAGAGAAGCAGAGTTGAAAATACCTTCTCATTTGTGCTTTGAAATATTTCTTGTCCTAATCAAAATTCAGGCAAGCCAGATTTGATACCATAACATAGAATCAGCCTGACCGCTCAGCTTCCCCTAATATTCTGCATCCCCTTACCCTTCTTTAAAACTAGTTCCTCCAGTTTGTATCTGAATGATGCTATCATCAGAGTGAGTTGTGCCAAACTCAGATTACTGTACACTATAGTCATTGTCTGGTTTCCTGTCTAGTGAAGAAGTATTTCATGGTGGTTAATAGCACTGGCTTTCATCAGTTAGGCTAGGATTTGAATTCTGGCACTACTGTTCATTGGCTGGATGACCTAGGGCAAGATACTTACTCTTTGTATCTCAATTTCCTCATCTGTGTTTATGTGTGAGACTTAAATGAGCTAATGCAGGTAAAGTCCCAAGCATAACGCCTATCACCAGGTAGGCATTTGTTCATATGCTTAAAACCTATTTGAGTGCCAGGCACTGTTCTGAGCTCTGGTATAAAGCAAGCACAAATTAGACAAACTTCCTGCCTTCGTGGTCTTTTTATTTTGGCATTCCATAACCTCAATTCCCTTTCTTATTTTCTTTCTTTTCAGGGTGGCTCTGAGCAAAATAGTCACATAGCAAAAAATGGGCACTTTTTCATATTCTTACCCTTGTGTGTGACACAGCTAGTGTATTAGTCCATTTTCATGGTGCTGATAAAGACATACCCAATACTGGGCAATTTACAAAAGAAAGAGATTTAATGGACTTACATTTCCACATGGCCGAGGAGGCCTCACCATCATGGTGGAAGGTAAGGAGGAGAAAATCACATCTTAGGTGGATGGCAGCAGGCAAAGAGAGAGAGAACTTGTGCTCTCTCTCCCATTTTTAAAACCATCAGATCTCGTGAGACTTACTGTCATGAGAACAGCAAGGGAAGACCCACCCCATGATTCAATTATCTCCTACCAGGTCCTTCCCACCACACATGGGAATTATGGGAGCTACAAGAAGAGATTTGGGTGGGGACACAGAGCCAAACCATACAAGCTAGTGTCCATGTTGCTCACCCTTGCCCACCAAGCTCCACCTATGCTCCACTTCCCCACCTAGGATGTCTTTCCAAGCAGTGCTTCCCCTGTGGGGCTTCTCTGCACAACTTGGTGCCCTGTCCTATCCACACTCACCTGCATACTTTGTATCTTAGTCCCTGCCTTCTCAGTCATGTAAGTCAACGGATACTGAGTTTTTAGTAACTGCTATAGATCAAATATATACCCCTATTGGGAGCTTTGCTTAGTTCCCTAGAAATGAATCTCTAGCAATAGAAGATTGTAATTTGTGGAATATTGAGAGAGGAGAGGATTTTGGAGAAGCTGCTGTGTCTGATTGTGATCACTGTGTTGTTTGTTTATTGAACATAGGCTCTTCCCCATGCTTTTCCATGTTCCTGGCTTTTCTTTTTTCTCTCCCATTTCTCCCGTTCCCACACTTGTGTTACTCACATTACATAAAATATAATATATAGTGAAGCCAACTTAAATACCACATCCTCCTCGAAACCACGCCTTCCCTTTCCACTTGAAAGAAATCTACCTCCTCTGTACCTCTCTGGCCAGTCTTTCCAGTGTTATCCACTTACTGGTTATCTTTCCCTCATTTCTCTGCATTCACAAACTTCTTTTGGGATAAAACCCAAGTGAGAAGCTGGGAGCTGCAGCCAGGTCAGGGCCTTTCAGAGGTCCAGCAAAACCTGGATCTCCCTCTGCTTTCCTCTTCTCCCTTCCCTCCTTCCTTTTCTGGAACAATTTTTTGTTTTTAAGCCCAAACCAGGTGTTAATATTATCATATAAGAAAGAGTACTTTTAATCAAGTAGTAACCTCTTAATATAGTAGGAACCTGGAGGGGATATGTTCTAAGACTCCCAGCGGATGCCTGAAATCAAAGATAGTACAAAGCCCAATACAGATACTGTGTTTTTTTTTTTTTTTTTTTAATTGAGATGGAGTCTCGCTCTGTCATCCAGGCTGGAGTGCAGTGGCATGAACTCGGCTCACTGCAACCTCCGCCTCCCAGGTTCAAGCGGTTCTCCTGCCTCAACCTCCTGAGTAGCTGGGACTACAGACGCACGCTACCATGCCCAGCTAATTTTCGTATTTTTAGTAGAGATGGGGTTTCACCATTTTGGCCAGGATGGTCTTGATCTCCTGACCTCGTGATGTGCCCACCTCAGTCCCCCAAAGTGTTGGGATTACAGGCATGAGCCACTGCGCCCGGCCGGTATTTTTGATATAATAACCCAGATGGCTACTAAGTAACTAACAGGCAAGTAGCATATCCAGTGTGGATACACTGGCTAATGGATGATTCATGCCATGAGGGGGACAGAACAGGCTGGCATGTGATTTCATCACACTATTCAGAATGATGCGCAATTTAAAATGTATTAGTTATTTCTGGAATTTTCTATTTAAGACTCTTGGACTGTGACACTGAAACCATGGAAAGCAAAACCACGGCTAACGGAGGTCTACTGTGCATAAATTACAATGCAACATAATTGTGTTATTTATAAGATTATGTGGGGTTTTATTTAAAAAGTAATTTGCGATATGCAATACGGTGTCTGATAATGAGCTATTAAAGTTTTATTATAAATAAGATCTTAAATGTATACCAGAGACTGCATATATAAACTAATATGGAGAGATTATTAGAAGTTTATTTTGCGGTCTATTGAGTAAGATCCAGGGTGAATGGTCCTTTGGCCCCCATGATACATCCTGTGTGGGCAGTAGTATCAGGTACAGGTAAAAATCAGTAACCAAAACATTAGATGGATGAAAAATGAGGGTGATCACAGGAGGATGAGAAGCTACCGGGGTAGAATTCCGGAGAAAGACTGAGATAATTTTTGGAGATGATGCTCTTGTTAGCTCAAGGCCTGGGCACAGAGCTTGACTTCTTTGGGGTTTCACAGAATCAGGGAGACAGAGAACCAAGAGACCTAGAAAGAAGATCTCCCCACAGGAAGACTGAATTTTCACCGTGGCAAAGGAAAAGTATCAAAGGAGAGTCCTGCTAAGAACAAAGCAAAGAGATTTAAGAGCTTAACATCTCTGGTTGACATGCTTTGGACCATCCTTGTCCATAATCCTTTTCTTTGAGATCCTATTCCCTATGTAGCACTGGTAATGGGCAGCCCTAAGTAACTGGTGACGCCCTTACAAGAAAGCTGGTCTGCAAAGGGAAGGAAGAGGAAAGAAAAATTGTGCAGAGACTAGAAGCTAGAAAGCAGATGAATCTTGAGAGATAACTGAGTTGTCTCAGTTCTCCAATGATTTCAGTTTCCATGACTCATGTTGGTACCATGCTATGGTTTCTGTGGATCTCTAGCATTGTTTGAAGCTTCCTCACTTTATATACTATAAGTGGGGTCACTGTTTTTTTGTCATGAAAAGAGTCCTGACTAGGACAATAACTGATATGTTGTTGAAAGTTGATGGTCTCTAGTTGTCTTGGGAACTTAAGCTTAGATAGAAGGAGAACTATATTGGTTTTCTCACCCCAGTTAATATAGCCAGAGCTAGTTTTCCATTGCCAGTAGGAATGAGTGTTTGGGCACTTTCAGATAGTTGGGTTGGAGCTAAGATAAGGCAGAAGGAGATAATTTTTTTATGAGTCCTGGATAAATATTGATGGGTGTTTAGGATAAAAGCTAAGTTGCTGAAACAATGGGAACCTTTTAGTACAATGACTTAAATAAGATTAACATTTATGTATCTCTTTTGCTACAGTCACAGTAATAGATGAGTTATTCTCCTTAATGTCAGTTGCATCAATTGTCCTTGTCTACATAGTCACTAGTACCATGATCATGTTCCAACCCATAGGAATGGGGTAAGGGGAATAGAGAGTGTCACCAAAGATTGCAATCCAAAACCTAGATTTGTCACACATTACTTACAGTCATGTGTCATGGGCTGAAACTCAGTGACTTGACCATACCTAGCTGCATGGAATGTACTTTCTTAGATTTGTGGCCACACATACTGCTAAACAACTTTTGGTGTTCAATTTAAAAGAAAGAAAGGGTTTCAGGGGACCATTAAGAGAATCTGTAGCAAGCAGGAGCTGAGCTAGAGCACAGCTCCACAAAGCTTAACCCAGTTTGTTTTCTTCTCTTCCTCTAGCATTGACTGAGTTTTGGGTTTTATCCATTTATTTGTTTACAATTTTAATATACTTACTTCTTTTATTCGTAATGTATGTTATTTGTGGTTGAACACTTTGTATTTATAATTCACTAAGAGGTAATCAAAATTTAAAATTAAACGTTTTACTTTGTATGACCATTAATAGTTTTATTGGGTTTTAGAGCGGTGCCATAAACTTTCTAAAAAAAAAAATAATGGGCCAGTTACTGCTGATCTCACCCTCTGAATGCACTAGCAAAGAAAGTGTGTTTCACTCTGATAAGACTCTGTGGACCAAAAATTGCTATTTCAAAGGAGAAAGAAATGCCAACTAGTGGCTGCAGGTCTGGGATAAGTGTGGAATATGTGAAACAAATGTTTACAGTTTTTTTTAATTCTTCAAAAACAGTTGTGTGATAACTCTGCAGGGGGTCATGCTAGGGCAGGCATCTATGAAGCACAATAAAGGCAACTAGATAAATCAAAGCATAGGAAGGACTATGCTGAAAATAATGGAGCTATTCATTCCTTCATACATAATGTATCAAATGATACTTCAATACTGCATAAAAGTCAAGCATGGTGGCGTGTGCCTGTAGTCCCAGCTACTCTGGAGGCTGAGGTGGGAGGATCACCTCAGCCAGGAAGTCAAGGCTGCAGTGAGCCATGATCACCCACTGCACTCCAGCCTGGAGGACAGAGTGAGACCCTGTCTCAAAAAACAACAAACAAACCAACTAACTAACTACGTAAAAAATAACCTGACTTTAAAACAGCAAAAATCCCTTCCTTTTCTACGTTTGTTTTTTCTAGCTTAGGTTTGTGACTAAGGAGCAGAAGAATAAAAATATCTCTGCCTCCAGGGGGTTACTGCCCTATTGTGGATATAACAAGGCCATGGGATGTTCAGTGGCCTCTACTCTGATATAGCTTACATTAAATAGGACTCAGATAAAAAAGGTTCCTTGGGAGAGGTCAAAAGCGAAGATTCTTGGGGGAGATGGGAAAGAGTGAGGCTGCCAAAGGAAAGGAATGGGAGAATTACTTCAGATACACAATGTCATTTATCCTTTACACAAATCTGAAAATTGGCTTCTTGGAATTTCTCTGGATCCCCATTCTGTTGCTTCTCAAATATTCAGTACTTTCCTGCCTTCTTGATCTTGTTTAAGTTGTTGGTTCTGAACTGTTGTTTTGACCTTGGCTTTGACCTTAGCATTTAGCATCAGTATTTTCAAAGTATTTCTTTTATAGAATGCTTCATTACTTCCAGGCTTACCTTTGGGATTACCTGCACCTGAGCTATCACTGGGCCTGGCCCACTCACATGCCTGACCTTTATTTTCTGCCCAGCTTCACCTTATATTTTCCAAGGCTGTCTTTCAATCTCTTTTTATGAACTGTTGTGTTCCACGTTTATTTAACGGCACAAATGGTTATACACTCATTTCCATTGTGCAGAACAGACCTGAAAATGGCACAGGAAGTCAAAATAGAAAGATCATTAGGAACTTAAGATAAGGAATCAGGGTGGAGCATAGTTCTGAGCAGAGCCTTAAATGATGAGGTATGTCCAAGACTGAATGACACCTTTGTGATGCTATGGGGTGAAAGCAGCGGAACATGCTGGTGACCGACGTGAAACAGTACTGCGTGAGGAGGAAGGGTTTGGCAGAATGTGTCAAGTTGCCCTCGGTCTGAACCCTGGTTCTTTTCTCCGGATACCTGTGTGAATTTCCTGATTCCAATTTTGGATACCTCCCAGGATGACAGCTTTTCAGCTTCTTTGTTGACATATTTTCAGGGTCTGTCTTGAGAATGATTAGCAGCTTTTAATATGTAGCCCCAAGTCTATCCTTCCATAGTCTGCACCCATCTTTTGCTTATAAAATATTTGGTACTGACTCTGTATTACTTGGAGTTTCATTTTTGTTCAGTCTTAAGTAGGAATTACATGGGTTCAAAGGGTGGGGAAGAAGACCTTCTTTCAGTAGAGAAGTCGAAGACAATCCAACACAGTATTCCCTCCTTATCGAAGAGGGGATATGTTCCAAGACCTCCAGTAAATGTCTAAAACTATGGATAGTATCAAACCCTCTATATACTATGTTTTTTCTTCTTATGCATACATACCCCATGATGAAGTTTAATTTATAAACTAGTCAGAGTAAGAGATTAACAATAACTAGTAATATAATAGAACAGTTATAACAATATGCCAGCATCACTACTCTTGTGGGTTGGGACCATTATTAAGTAAAATAAAGGTTACTTAAACACAAGCACTGCGATAGTGTGATAGTCGATTTCATAACCAAGATGGCTACTAAGTGACTAAGGGGCAAGTAGTATATACAGCATGGATACACCGGACAAAGGATGATTCACATCCCGGGTGAGACAGAGTGGGATGGCACAGGATTTAATCATGTTACTCAGAATGGCACACAATTTAAAACTTGGGAATTATTTATTTCTGGAATTTTCCATTTAATATTTTCGGACTGTGGTTGACCACAGGTAACTGAAACCATGGAAACCGAAACCACAGATAAGGGGGGACTACTGTACTAAACTTGAAGGGGTCTGAAGCTTATTGGATAAAGTAAAACAAACACTGAGAAAATAAACTTTAACTGTATAAGACAGCAAAAAAAAAAAAAAAAAAGCAAAGTATGAACCATGAATTGCTTTAAAACACAAATAGCTTTACCACGTAATACCAACTCTCCTTTTCACATTGTGATTTAATTATTAACTAAATCCTGTTCTTTAGAAAGGTACCACACATTATTTTAGAGCACAATATCCATGTTTTAACCACAGAAGAGCACTAACATGGAACTCTCTGGAAGATGAATATTCCCAAATGTTCAACACATGACCTGTAAAAGCCAGTCCCATATTTATTTTTCATGTTACATTTGCTGATGGAAGTTATATCTGGAATTAAAAAATATTTGGCAGATTCATAAGGATCCTCTTTTAACTAAAATTTGACAATGTCATTTTAGCATATAATATCATGCTCACTGTGTGTGGAGATGTGGCAATGGAAAATATATCTGGGGAAAACACTGACACCTGGAAGGCTTCTGTCAGCTTTCAACAAAAGCCTGCAAAAAACTGCAGATCAGATGCTATGCAAATGTGTTTCAATTTCACGTACACCAAGTACACTGTATCCTGTTATTTTGACACACATTGGAAAATCATTTTATTACTTATCTTAGAATATTTCTTTCTGCATGAATCCTCTCATTAAAATTTTCTGATAACCTTTTACAATTATTATTTATTAAAATAGCAGTTTAGCTCCGACATTTCCTGCTCTCAACGTTAGTGCACGTTATGCCTCACTGATGTTACTTGTCATTTTCACCTTTATTTACCTTTTTGCTTCCTCTCTCCTATTTGATTATGTACTCCTAAAAGACAAGTTTCATGTTCATTTCACTAGTTTCCTGTATAAGGTCTTACTTAACATTGGTGCTCAAAGGAAAAAATTGTTGTGTGACAAAATATGTTTTTATTTTGTACTGTGAACTCCTTGAGGTCAGAAGAGAATATCTCGTTCATAATCCCCAGCACCTATTACACTCCTGAGTCTGCAGAATAACTCGATAAATGGTTTTCCTATAAAACAGTACAAATTGCATCCAAATGCTACATTTTATCTTACATGCCTATCTGTTTTAGTGCAAGGAATTGTATTCAGACAAATCACAGGAACCACATGGAATGGTCCCATTGGTTCTCTAATCCCAACAGAGGCAGCTGTACGATGTTGCTAAGGGATCATAAAGCTCCAGAGACAGATCTGGAACAGGTACACAATTTAAATGGAGGCACAGAGGTAGACACTAAAGAGTAACTATACATTATACTGTTTCCACATTTATGTTTTGGAGAAAAGTGTGATAAAAACAATTTTGTTAACAATTTTTAACTGCAACTACTACAATTAATTTTAAGCCCCTTCATCATTGTTATGTAGGGCAGAAGGAAGAGGGTGAAAGGTAATTATTTTTGTGATATTTTGGAAACTGTATCCAGTGGGTTGAGGGTGCCAACTGCCACATAGTTGAATCCACAGATGAGTGAGAAAATTATGCCAACGAGTTGTTACCGATATGTCAAATAGCCTAATATGGTGGAAAATTGCAGAAAAGGTTGCAGAAAAAAAGTAAAAGCAAACTAAAAAACTTTGATAATATAGAAGAAGCTGTTTGAAATAAATAAAGCAATGTAATTCTTAGTTTTGTGTTTAATCAAAACTCCTGCAAGGAAGCATTCCCTTGAAAACCAGCGCAAGACAAGGATGCCCTCTCTCACCACTCCTATTCAACACAGTGTGGGAAGTTCTGGCCAGGGCAATCAGGCAAGAGAAAGAAATAAAAGGTATTTAATTAGGAAATGAGGAAGTCATATTTTCTCTGCTTGCAGATGACATGATTATAGATTTAGAAAACCCCATCGTCTCAGCCCAAAATCTCTCTAAGCTGATAAGCAACTTCAGCAAAAGTCTCAGGATATAAAAGCAATGTGCAAAAATCACAAGCATTCCTATACACCATTAACAGACAAACAGAACCAAATCATGAGTGAACTCCCATTCACAATTGCTACAAAGAGAATACAACACCTAGGAATCCAACTTACAAGGGATGTGAAGGACCTCTTCCAGGAGAACTACAAACCACTGCTCAACAAAATAAAAGAGGACACAAACAATGTAAGAATATTCCATGCTTATGGATAGGAAGAATCAATATTGTGAAAATGGCCATACTGCCCAAATTTATAGATTCAATGCCATCCCCATCAAGCTACCAGTGGCTTTCTTCACAGAATTGGAAAAACCTACTTTGAAGTTCATATGAACCAAAAAAGAGCCTGCATTGCCGAGACAATCCTAAGCAAAAGAACAAAGCTGGAGGCATCACACTACCTGACTTCAAACTATACTACAAGGCTACAGTAACCAAAACAGCATGGTACTGGTACCAAAACAGATATCTAGACCAATGGAACAGAACAGAGGCCTCAGAAAGAATGCCACACATCTACAACCACCTGATCTTTGACATATCTGACAAAAACAAGAAATAGGGAAAGAATTCCCTGTTTAATAAATGGTGCTGGGAAAACTGGCCAGCCATAAGTAGAAAGCTGAAACTGGATCTCTTCCTTACACCTTATACAAAAATTAATTTAAGGCCGGGCGCGGTGGCTCAAGCCTGTAATCCCAGCACTTTGGGAGGCCGAGACGGGCGGATCACAAGGTCAGGAGATCGAGACCA
>NW_016803608.1:581072-584368 GCF_001698545.2 Rhinopithecus bieti | reverse complement strand
CTACTCATCTGACAAAGGGCTAATATCCAGAATCTACAAAGAACTGAAACAAATTTACAAGAAAAAAACAAACAACCCCATCAAAAAGTGGGCAAAGGATATGAACAGACACTTCTCAAAATAAGACATCTATGCAGCAAACAGACACATGAAAAAATGCTCATCATCACTGGTCATCAGATAAATGCACATCAAAACCCATCTCACACCAGTTAGAATAGCAATCATTAAAAACTCAGGAAACAACAGGTGCTGGAGAGGATGTGGAGAAATAAGAACTCTTTTACACTGTTGGTGGGACTGTAAACTAGTTGGAGTCTCACCCTGTTGCCCAGACTGGAGTGCAATGGTGCAATCTTGGCTCACTGCAACCTCTGCCTCCCAGGTTCAAATGATTCTCCTGCCTCAGCCTCCCAAGTAGCTGGGATTACAGGCGCCCGCCACTATGCCCAGCTATTTTTTGTATTTATAGTAGAGACGTGGTTTTACCATGTTGGCCAGGATGGTCTCAAACTCCTGACCTTGTGATCTGCCCGCCTTGGCCTCCCAAAGTGCTGTGATTACAAGTGTGAGCCACCATGCCTGGCCAAAGAAAGAGAGTTTTAAAGTTCCATCTGAATTTTGATAGCAGTAATATCTACATTCTTGAGAAAATATCTTAACATTACATGGCAAAAGAGAGTGAGTAGTATTTATAAAATGAGCGTGGTATGATTCTATAGGTGTGGAAGTGATGGCACCCTAACATATTATCAGTGAGTGACATACCTGTGTATAGTCAACAGGTAAGAGTACGTGAACAGCTTCATGTAGAGAACTGCAGTAGGGTGAGGGAAAAGAGAGAGAGGAGAAGTAATTTTGCTTCTGTTCCTCATATCAGTGTTATAATTTCTTAATATCTATATCGTAATGTGGAACTATTTTGTGATAAGCTTCACTCCCCTTATTCTCTTTTATCTTTTTTTCAGTTCTGATAAAATATATGACAAAAATGTGAGTAATATTTTTGTGTCTCTATTGCTTAATAATGATGAACTACTAATTCAGTTAATTCTATATCTCATGCCAACTGTCCACTTACTTACTCAGAAGACCAGGAGGCTGGAGTCTTGTCCTTGGAGAGTCTGATTCAGTCAGGCATGAATATGCCTATGGAATCCATTATTTGATAAGCTCCTCAGATGAGTGTGACAGCCAGCCAGCATTTTGAGTCCTAAAGTTCTTCTTTCTCTTTAATATCTCCATCACCCTTTCTCTGCAACTCATGCAGGAGGCACAGTAATCCTTCCCCTGAGGTTAATCTATCATCTCAACAATGACTTAATCAATATATCACCTCTTTTACTTTATATTTGAATTTTAAGATAGCCTCCAAGGTGTTAAAATAGAGGATCAGTTCTCTTTTGAGATCCCACCACTTCCAGAATTATCTAAGAATCCAAGTGGAGTAATTCACTCAGTCCAAAAGGTTCAGTCCACTTCCCAAGGCCAGCTGGGGAGAATAGTGGAGAATTTCATCCATTTGCTTCCGGCAGGCACTAGTAGTTGCTGTATGCTTGCAGTTGTGCTCTTGGTGGCCAGATCCTTGTGTAGGGCCAAGCTTCACACTTAGACTTTCTGGTTAGAACTCTCTTTATTTCAGAAGTTTGCCAAAACAACGATAGTCCTGAGGGCTTCTAGACTAATCTTTTTGTGCATGTATATGACAGAATCAGTTTTTTCTCAAAAATCTATAGATCCTTACAATAATCCTATCACTTCAGCTAAGACTACCCTTTCGTTACGGTGAGTTGGGGTCCTCACTGGCCAGCACAGTAACTCTACCTTGCTATTAAAATCACCTGAAGGATGTATTAAACACAGGTTGCTAGGCTCCAACCTCTGAGTTTCTTACTCAGTAGTTGCTATGAACTGAACTGTGCCGCCCACATACATATGTTGAAGTTCTAACCCCCAGTGTCTTAGAATGTACTTGGAGATAGGGCCTTTAAAGAGTAAGGTTAAATGAGGTTACAAGGGTGGCGCCCTAATCCTACATAACCGATGTCCTTATAAGAAGAGGAAGAGACACCATTGGATGCATGCACACAGGGCAAAGGCCGTGGGAGGACACAGCAGGGTGGAGACTCATCATCTGCAAGCCAAGGAGAAGCCAAATTTGCTGACACTTGATCTTTTGGCTTTTAGCTTCCATAATTGTGAGACAATAAATTTATATTGTTTAAGCCAACAAGTCTGTTGTATTTTGTTATAGCAACCTTAGCAGACTTATACAGTTGGATTGAGGTGGGCTCAAGAATTTTCCTAACAAGTCCTGATACAGCTGGTCTGAGGACCACCCTTTGTGAATTACTGGGCTAGGAAATCTTTGTCAGGTCCACTTTGTTTTGCTTTGTGCATGTATATGACAGAATCAGTTTTTTTCTCAAAAGTCTATAGAAACTTTGTTTCACCTTAAAACCCTTGAAGATCAGGAGGCAGGATTTTTATCCTTATGCTGAACTACTCAAAGTTAAAAAAGGCTCAGTTATGCTAGTGTCCATAAGGGGTGCCTATTCACCTTACATCTGGTAACTAAAAGGCACATTGGAATAACTGATTCTTGTTTCCACATACACAGAGATGTTCTGGAAGTAGATTTTCCTATTTTTTTTCTTTAAAGTTATATCTTACCAGCAACTACTCAGGATAACAGAACTGAGATACAAAAAGAAAAATAAATTTCAATAATCTGACAGTAAGTACAATTCAGTGTAATTCAACAAATTGAATTGGTAGCAGATAATAATAACTGAGTTAACATGTTTCCTCTTCCACTTTATATTGGCATCTTGCACTAAACTCCAGTGTGTTAAAATACAACAAACTTTATGAACCATAAGAATCACATGTTGTCTTTGTTAAAAATATGGAGTCCTGAGCTACATTCCTACAGATTTTGATTCATTAGTTTGAGTGAATTTGGCAATCTTTATTTGTTATAAGGGCATTTGGAGATTCTAATGCTGGTGGTCTGAATACTACTACATGAGAAACATGATCTTTGAGGAATAAGTAATGTGGGGATATTAATTTTTTGTATAAACAAATTAGCTGGGTGTGGTGGTGCATGCCTGTAGTCCCAGGAGTTACTCAGGAGGCTGAGGTCAGAGGATTGCTTGAGCCCAGGAGTTCAAAGCTGGAGTGCAGTGGTGCAATCATGGCACACTGCAGCCTGAAACTCCTCGACTCAAGCAATCCTCCCACCTCAGCCTCCTGAGTAGATTTTTTTCCAAAAAAAAAAAAAAAAAAAAAAA
>NW_016803608.1:556233-580923 GCF_001698545.2 Rhinopithecus bieti | reverse complement strand
AAAAAAAAAAAAAAAAAAAAAAAAAAGCCATGTTAGAAGATGTGACTTTAAGTCCTACCCACCAATTTTGACAATGCTGAACTGGGACAGCCCCCCTAGGTAAGATTTAGGACATGGAAGTGCAGAATATATCTTTGTTTTCTGATTTCTATGTCCACGCTTGCTTCTTGGAGTTGAGTAAGAACAGTTATTCTTTCAAAATTTGCTAATCAGAGAAATATTTCCCAAGAGGTGGAGTAGAGTGAATAGAACATGGAGAGAGGCCAGTACAGGGGATCTCTGGACCTTGAAAAAACCCTCCGTAGTGGAGAGATAAGCTTCATCTTCCACTCCCCTCACCATTTCAAGAAGGTTACCACATTTGCAAAGGTGAACCACCTACTCAGGTTCCCATAGCTGGAAAGGGGAAGAGCCAGGATGGAACCTGGTCCTGAGTACCTCCATCAGCACTCTTGACTACTCTGCCAAAGACTTAGCTATATAGATGCAACCTTGTAGTGTGTGTGTGTGTGCAAATCCTCATACTGACAATGAGGGAAGCTAAGTCCAGGTTAAGTGCTTTTACTTCAACTGTGATAATCTACCATCACAGCAGCCACATCCTTTGGGTATGGTTCATTTAATTTTAAGGGAAAAAATATATTTCCTGCTTTTTTGATTCCTGACTCTATTTCATCCTGGTAGGCCTGCAGATGCTTCAGAATTACTTGGTATATTCCTACCCTCAAAGAGCTGTAGTGGTCTTTGGTTTCTCATAAATGTAAGACTGCTATATTACTTTATTAAAACTCAGAGTTACTGGGCTGAATAAGCACAGAAGCACATTTGTTCTCAGCATTTACAGTTCTTTTTAGTTAAAATAAATGCTACATTCTTTAGAGTTTTGGGAGAACTAGTTCCCTTTAAATCTCACCACAACTGTGAATTTGGAAATTAGGTGAGAAAAAAAAGCTTATAAAAGTAAAATTCATATTCAGTTCATATTCACACATACACACACACAATGCTAGTAACAACAGATGCCACTGCTTGCAGTAACAGATTTATCCTAAATCTGGATACAATGAACTCTTTTTATTTCCTCAGATAAGCAGATATTTGGCCAGATTTTGGTGGAATATTTCTCTCTTGTGAGTTAAAAAATAATTTTAGCATATATTTTAATTATGTAAAATTATGAAAATTAAAATTTTCATCATTGTTTTTAGATAGTGTTTCTATATAGTATTCTCTAGTATCTAGCACAAGACTGGCATATAGACCCATTTATTTGGTTATTCTTTCATTAATTTTGGCTTGGTTCTTCAAAAAATGTAATGTTTTAATATTTAGATCACCAAACATTTAGAGAATTTCAGGTTTTAAGACATTCATACATTACTATAATAATCATTACTGTTGGATAATTAGCTTACTGATCATACCATAGCAAATAAGAAGAGATTTTCACTTTATCCCCAACTATATACCTGTCAATATATGATGCTAGACAATGTTTACATGTATGAAAGAAGAAAAATTTATCCAATCTCATAGAAAACACTAGATCTTTGGCATATTTACACATCTTAAAAGTTCTTATTAAGTGAATTTTGAGTATAATTTGCAGTGAAATGTTGAAAATAACTGACAATATCCTTTCTATTCTATATGTTATGCTAATTTGCTTCCACATTAAATCACACTGTTTAAAATGGTAGCATTTTATATAAGGGTCTTAGCAAGTACTTGATTATTGGATTGTTGGTTGTACTGATTTCCCCCAGTAATATCCAATACTTCCCTATTACTGAAGAAGCCAGTTAGGCTTTTGTTTTGTTTAGTTTTGCTTTTTCTTTTCCAAATCTTTGCTCAAAGGTTTAATTTTTAAATGTTTGTTTCTATGTCTTTTTTTCAGTGGTGTACCATTTTTCAGGAACCATTTCAACTCTTTTAACATTATACCTTAAGGAAATAAAGTCAGTTTTCTGTTTAAACCTGCTTGCTGATTTTTTTTTTTTTTTTTTTTTTTTTTAGATGGAGTTTCACTCTTGTTGCCCAGGCTGGAGTGCAATGACCCGATCTCAGCTCACCGCAACCTCTGCCTCTGGGGTTCAAGTGATTCTCCTACCTCAACCTCCCAAGTAGCTGGGATTACAGGCATGTGCCACCATGCCTGGCTAATTTTTTGCATTTTTAGTAGGGACGGGATTTCTCCATGTTGGTCAAGCTTGTCCTGAACTCCCGACCTCAGGTGATTCTCCCACCTCGGCCTCCTAAGTGCTGGGATTACAGCCATGAGCTGCCACACCCGATCAAATATTCTAATATACTTTTTTAGTTATTGAAAGTTACCAATAACTGGAATTTATTCATTTTCATGAAATAAATAAATGAAATAACTGTTCATTCATTTGACAGTTATTGAGCACCTACTATGTACAAAGCACTGATATAGCTGTCCCAGAAATTACGATGATATTATCACCAATTACTAACCTTTAGGTGGTCAAGGTGCATGACTAGTACGATATCCCAGTTGGATCCTCAATACTCGCCATGATGCTTGGCACATGGCAGATTCTTATGCACTACTTCCTGAAAAAATGAATATATGATATACAATAATTTAAATGTTCATTTAGTGCTCCCTAAAACTTTTTATAATTAAAACAGATTTTTTTCTTGCTGTTGGGTATGTGTATTGATTACTCCATACATTTGTAAAGAGAAAATGCTATCCACAGTTATAAATGGTGCCTCCAGCACTACCTGTGTTTTCTTCATGCCTCCAGTTCCCACCTTCATTGTGGTTCCACTTCTTCCATTGTACTTCCATTCCACCTGTAATATGATTCCAGTTTCTTCCAGATGACCCCAAGCCTTAGAAACTGGTAACATGACCTCCTTCCTTTGTTCCTCCAACTTAAGAGTAGTGAGGACATTCTGCTTTTGTTAATCTCTGGGAAGTTTCACTGTCCTAATTGACTCTTAAGTTCTTCTACTAATTCATTATCTTTGTTTCAAATACTTAGATGATTCCCTTGATTGTACATGGTCTAATATAATTTTATTACTCTATCTTATTTTCTTTAGGGTCCTTATCACTATCTGTAATTATGTTTGTTACTGCCTGTACTATCTGTGTCGTGCTGTACTGTTAATGTTTTACTTCAGTAGAATGTAAGATCCAAGAGGACAAGACCCGTTGTCTTATTTATGACTATATGCCCAGCTCTAGCACAGTATGTGGCACGTGGTAGTTGCTTAATAAATGGTTTCTGAGTAAATACGTCTGGATTAATTTCTGAAGCTTTCAAATACATCAGTAGTAATGGCACACATGGTGTTCTCATAGTAATTAGTTATTTTAACGCTAAAGCTAGTGAAAAGGCCATTATTTTTGTTTTTGTAATCCAGATGGAAATAAGGTATTTTAATTTCTTTTAGAAGAGGGTGAAAAAAAGCATCTAAGAAGTTTCATAATAAGATTCAGAGTTCTAAGCTGGATCAAAACTTACAAATTAAAATGGATTATTCTTATAAAGCTAAGGTGTCCCCATTCTTAACAAAATATTCTTTTATATATTGGTGTGTATATACTTTTAGATTGCAATCTTAATGACACACAGATGTTCAATTATTTTGCCAGTGCTGTGAGTTCTTTCAGGTTACCTGCCATCAACCAAAAACACAGGAAACTACTTTCTTTGCAGGCAAAATTGACATAGCATTTTGTGTCCTGAATGATGTCCTAATAAATATCAGAAATTTTTTTTCCTTTGGTGGCATCATTTTTAATGATGTTACTATTCAAGGTGTTTCCAGTTGCTAAAGACAATGCTGCTTTTAGAGTCTTGTATAGATTTTGTGGAACAATCAAGACCTAAATATCTTAAAATTAAAATGTACTTTTTGGTAAGTAGCTATAGAAAAGCAAATCTGGTATGTGATACTTATTAGCTCATTTATGAATCTAACCTTGCACTTTCCCCTTTTCTGCTTTTGTTTACAGTTTTCCTTTAGCCAATGGGGATACATTATTTTCCTTTCCTTTCAAATATTGAAATCCTAGATATAGAAATTTCCCTTCCCTTATGAAATCTTCCTAAGGCTTCCCAAATCAATTAACTGCATTTTATTTATACTTCACTCTCAGTAATTGAATCAAGTTTTGCATTCATTTGCTTACTTTTTCTTTTGACAGTGACAATCATTGTGTTAATCTGAGTAACAGTGAGAAAAAGGAAAAAAAAATTGTGCCTTCTTGAACTTACCCTTAACTGGGGAAGACATATGAAACACAGTAATATGAAGTAAATGTATAATAACATATTGTGACAATCATTATGAAGAAAAACAAAAGTATAAGAGAAATGCTAACAAAGAAGATCCATTTAGATTTAGGAAGAGATGAGCCTTTCTGAAGAAGTAATATTTAACCTGAGAGCTGAAGGTTGCATATCATTTTATTGCAGTTATTTGCATACTTGGGTATTCCCCTGCTAAATCTAGGTTCCTGTCTACACATTCAATGGTATTGCCTCTACAGGATCATGGGACCTTGCCTGTTGGGCTGGTTCAGTAAATGTTGTATGCACTGAAAAGGATTTGCACAGTTAGCAAAAACCAAACTTGATACATTCATTTTGGTTCTGAATAAATGTTTCAAACTCCCCTTTGTCTTGAACTAGACACTTTCAACTGAGTCATTGACTGATCAGGAGGCACTGGGATGGGGGTGAGGGGAGAAGTGATGTTTGCTGCTAGCTGGGTCTTCATCAAAAGATGAAACTGATGAGATATGAACTTTAATTCTGCTTATTTTCATTTTCAGTCCCCCAGGAAAACATTGGGAGGGAACTCCATGGGTAATCTTTCTCTTTATGAAGGTCTAGAAGATTCTACCATAAAATTAGGAAAGATAAGTTAGAAATGTTGAAACATAGAAATTATTATAACTAGAACACATTTAATACTTGTATTTTTATTTGTTGAGGCATAGTCTCCCTCTGTCACCCAGGCTGGAGTGCAGCAGCGCTATCTCTGCTCTCTGTAAATTCTGACCCCGGAATTCAAGCAATGCTCCTGCCTCAGCCTCCCAAGTAGCTGGGATTACAGGTGCACACCACCATGCCCGGCTAATTTTTGTGTTTTCAGTAGATGAGATTTCACCGTGTTGCCCAGGCTGGTCTCAAACTCCTGACCTCGAGTGATCTGCCTGCCTTGACCTCCCAAAATCCTGGCATTACACGCGCGAGCCACTGTGCCCAGCCCAATACTTGTAGTTCTTAAAATGAGAATGGCTATATTTCAACTTATGTGCATGAGTTTTAGTACTATTGCCCTATGATAAATACACAAACTGTGCTGTTTAGCAATCCTCACCAAAACTGATTTTCCAGGTTACATACCTTTGATGGGAGAATAAGGCTGTTTTCAAATTAGAATTGGTAAATCCGAAAACATTGCATTTGGAAATGATTAACTAGAGAGACGTGAAGTGATTTGGCTGCAACACTAACCCCTCATTCATTTCCAGGGTATATTCAACGGGTCTGGCTGGTGAGGTAGGTGTTACCATCCTCCTCATTTCTCTTTGCTTCGATTTAAATTTGACATTCAGGATTAAACATTTATTGTGCCTCTTCTGGGACTGATGAAGATCCCAAACAAGCAATGTGGGGGAAAGAGTCTGAATTTAGACCCTTGCAGCAGGAGTCTGTCTATCATATAGGACATGCAGGTTGGTGAGTCTAACTGGAGAAAACAGGATTTCTCCAGTTTCCCTCTCCTGCCCAAGGGAAATCAAACCCTCATTCTCCTTCCAAGTAGTGCAGGCCTCATGGCAGTTTTGGAAGAGTGGTAATGATTATATTGAAGTAACTCAATATAACAATATAATAATGTGTTAGAACTGAAGCCAGAGAACTGTATAACAAGAATCTTACTACAATAGAGAAAGTTTCAGAGTGGCAGCATTTCTGCTACTGCTGGACTTGGGAAAGAAAAATTCAACACATTAACAAAGAACTTAATGGTTTGTTTGGACTGAATAGAAAATTAACATTGTTTTCTTTTATTCCTGTTGTCCAAAACCCATAACTGGATACTACATTGTTGCAACACATTGTGATCTTTCTTTAGACATTTTCCAATTAATGGTATTGCTTCCCTAGGTGTGAGCTCTACAATTTAAAAAGCAGCTTATGTTCAGATATGTATTTCATATGGTGTCACTTTATCAGAAGAGCAATCTGCCATTTTTTGACAGCCAGTGACTTGTGGCTGAATCAGTGATACTCTAAAAAAGAACTCATTATCAGTCTAGTGAACAAAATATGCATTATAAGATTTGCAGGATTTTAATTTTCAATGTCAGTGATTTTATCTGCATGGGTGTGATAAATTGGGGATCAGCTGAAGCAGTTTCAAATATTTTCTATTTCATGAGATTAGCAAATTTAGACAGCCAAGGATTCCCTCCATTCTTCTTGGCATGAACCAGCTTTTCTTTTCTTATAAATAGTGCCATTCTGAGGAAAACAAAGAAAAAAACGTAAACCATGTTTTATGACTGAGAAGTTGCCTTTTGAAGAAGAAGGAATCATTAATGTAGACATCTTTTATAAACATTAACAGACTTCATTTGAGGATTAAGGATGAATGAAATATGGGCTGTGCTGTACGGTCTTAATTCTACAAAGTTCTTTATGGTTCTGTGACACTGCAGTCAAATTCACATCCTGTGAGAAGTGAGCAAATGACATAAAAACAAAAACCAGAATGGGAAGAGGTTAAAAGAACAGCATCCTGCTAGCTGACCTAAGGACATTTTTAGACAAACAGTCCTAATCACTGACGGACTGTGGCAGATTATTTACACATCTCTAGTGTTGGTTATTATATGGATGCCTGAAATTATTGCAGCTATGGAAAGGTGAAATAGTGATGGTGTCAGATTGAAACCTCATTTGAGAGAAGTCCACATTCCATAGTAACTAATGACTGGAAATTCAGACTTGATGAGGCAAGGGAAAGAAGTGAGAACACAATGAAATATCATTGGCACTAGCATATTTGTTATTTTTCAGAAGAGCCTTTTGAAACCGATCACATATATTTAACCCCATCCAGGTATATCTAAGTCTCTGTTACAGGATTTTACACCATTAAGCTGGATATATACTATTTACAAGCCTCTAATATCTCCATCACAAAGTGTTTACACCCATAGTGAGTTGAGATTTTGGAAATACAGTGAGAAATTTTATGTTAAGATTTTTGTCTTCATATAGAACACGCAAAAGTGAAAAAAGTGAATAAGGTGAAACTGTCCTCTCTGTTATTTGTCACCAAAATGCTTTTTCCTAATTTTGATATATGGCAATGTCAGTGGCCTGGCATTGGGAGGCAATGCTGACTTATCTGTCAGGCTTCGGAGTCACAGAGGCTTGTGTTCAAATGTCACCTTTTCTACTTGTTTGGTATCTATTAAAATTTTAGGCCAGCCACAGTGGCTCATGCCTGTAATTCCAGCACTTTGGGAGCCTGATCAGAAGGACTGTTTGAGCCCAGGGGTTGGAGGTCACAGTGAGCTATGATTGTGCCACTGCATTCCAGCCTGGGCAGCAGAGTGAGACTCTGTTTCAAATAAAAAATCAAGCTTTAGTATGGGCAGTTATCAATATTATTATTGCTCAAGTGAGAAGCTTAGGTAGCATTCCCAACTCCTCTGCTTCTATACATTTCAGTCTGGTTGTTTACCAAGTTCTGTCCATCTGATCTCATAAGTATCTCCTAATAATTGCCCCCTTACCAACTGTACTATCATGATTTCTGCTACTTCCATAGGTTTTGATCACTGTTTACTTGGATTTCTGAGATAAACCACTTTGTACTCATTGTCTCCTGACTTATCCCTCTGTATTTCTTTCTGCACATTACTGAAAAATAGAATCTTTCAAAAATGCAAATCTAATCATGTTATAACACATATTAGAATATTTCATGGTTTTCTTTAAGGTCCAGCATAAAGTTTAAAGTCATAAAATTTTATACAAGACTCCTCCTTTTCTCTCCTACAACACACTTGTGGGTACACCCTATGGGTCAGTCAGGCTGAAATGTGTTGTTTTTCCACTCTTACCATGCCTAGAATTCCCCCCTGCTGATCTCTTCCCTCTTATGCTTTCCCTGCACACTGCCACTCCCACTGACACAAATAGCTCTCCAACTTTTTTTGTCCTGATTATTCAACTAAAATGAAAGTTCCTCTGGGAAATCTTCCCTTGCCCACCATAATGAATTTGATATGCCTTCCCTGTGCCTCAATAATACAAACTCATGCTTCTTTCCAAGCACATAGACTCCATTTTAATGTTAGTTTTTGAGAATAACTTTATCTTTCCTGTATTAATATTTTTTTGAGGCAGGGTCTTGTTCTGTCACCCAGGCTGGACAGCGTGCAGTGGCCAGAATATGACTCACTGCAGCCTCAACCTCATGAGCTTAACCAATCCACCTGCCTTGGCTTCCCTAAGTGCTGGAATTACAGGTATAAGGTATAAGCCACTGTGTCCAGCCTGGGAATAACTTTATCATTGGAGTATAATCTCCTCAGGGCAATGACTGTATCTTCTTTACTTTCAGATCCCTGGCAGAGTGCCAGCAACACAATAAACAAGCTATAAAAGTTTGTGGAAGGATGAATGTCTAATGTTTAAGTGCTGCTAATTCAAAGGTCATTTATATTTTGAAACAGATCAAAGACTAACATTAAGAAAATGAGTCTCAAATTGTGTAATTTCAGGCTTTGGCCAACTGATTAATGGGATAAGTGTATATGGGTGTGTATGTGTGCTGCGCTGTGTCAGTGTGTGTGTTAAGGGGATCCAGTAAGAATGTGGGGAGGTAGGAGTGCGGGTGATAGGAATGTCTCAAAACATTTAAAATAATATTATGTAGTTGGCTATTCTGTTAGCTAAGAATATGACTATTGTTAGTCACAGTGACTTAAGCACATAAGGACTTATTTTTCTTTTGTAATGAGAAGTGTAGAGGTAGGTAGTAGCTTGTTCATGGCTTAAAAATGTTAGCGCAGAAGTTCCTGTGATTCTGTTTACCTTTTTCTTAAAACTCCACAATGGCCACCAGAATTCTAGTCATCAGGACCACATTTCAGGCAAAAGGCCTTAGAAAACATGGAAAGGCAGAAAGGAGAATGCCAAGGAAAATGCAGGTGAAGACCTACTCTGTCATATTCAGGAGTTGTGCAGAACAGTGGCCAAATCTGAGGTAGTTACGATACTGACTGGATTAAAGAACTCTGCTTCATTATTCTTCTCCTTATTAAGATTATAGATGATGAGTTTATTGATCCCTTTGGAAGATCAGCAAATATAAGCAAATAAGTTATATGTGTGTGTGTGTGTACGTGTGTATATATGTATATGTGTGTGTGTACGTGTGTATATATGTGTGTGTGTGTGTGTGTGTGTGTGTGTGTGTGTATTAGATGGAGTTTCACTCTTGTTGCCCAGGCTGGAGTGCAATGACGCAATATCAGCTCATTGCAACTTCTGCCTCCTGGGTTCCAGGATTCTCCTGCCTTAACCTCCCAAGTAGCTGTGATTACAGGCACCCACCACCACACCCAGCTAATCTTTGTATTTTCAGTAGAGACACAGTTGCACCATGTTGGTCAGTCTGGCTCGAACTCCTGACCTCAGGTGATCCATCTGCCTCAGCCTTCCAAAGTGCTGGGATTACAGGTGTGAGCCACACGCCCGACTGCGAATAAGTTATATTCTAAATTAAAACATATGATTTAACCTAATTATCCATTCAATTGTGTATAATTTCATTCTTTCTACTCAATCCTATTAACAAAACCCTCATCTTGCCAGCATTATTTACCCAAATTTATTAAGTAAGGACTTACTCTGTGCCAGGCACTATGCTCCTCTCTGAGCATACGGAATATTAGAACAGAACAACCTTCTGGTCCTCTAGAAGCTTATTAAGTAGTAAAGGAAACAAAGAAACCAACAGGTAGTTCCTATAGTAGGTGATACATTCTATGAGCCAGGCAGGCCTTCAGAGCTTTGAACAGGTAGCATGTGGATTCGTTCCAGACTCGGGAGAGGAAGACAGGACCCAAGGTCTCCAGAAGGAACTGGCAGCTCATCTATTTTTGTAAAGGAAGAGAAGGAGTTGAGAGAATGTGACAGTCCTTCCAAGCAGATTAAAAATCAAATCAGAAGGCTGAAATTAGTGTCGGGAGGCTCAAAGAGAGGAATATGTGAGTATATGGTCAAACTACAAGATTAGTAAGCCCTAGATATATTTTCAAGAGTTATGTTTATATCCTTGTATGAATCAATAAATTCTGAAATATTATTCTTGCATTATACTTTCCATTTCAAGCTGTTAATTCTTATAACAGAGAACCACAAAGCTACATCATGATAAGAATGCTCGGTGATCACTGTGTCTTACTCACCCACTTAGTGACTGTTATCTGAACACCATAAGGAACATATAGAAGTGTGATGAGGTTGGGCTGAAATATGTACTTGAGACATGTGAGAAACATCTGAATGGAAACAGAAAGTAGGCAATGTGATAACTATCCTGGAGCTTAAAAGTAACATCTGGGATAAAAATATAGACGTAAAATTCCTTCACTCGTTCCACAAATATATACTGATCACATAACATGTGCTAGATGCTAAAAATACAATGAGGGATAAGAAAAATTCCCTACCCTCAACATGTTTACATTCTAATGATAGAGACAGAGAAGTAAAGGTTTTAACCTGCCTATAGTGGGCATTTACAACTAGGAGGTTAGATAAGAACTGCAGAGAAAGTATTTAAAGTGAGAAGACATGGCTCATAATAAAATCTGGAGCATATTAAGTTTTAAAAAAAGAGTGGTGGTAGATAAAGAGGGACTCAACAGATTTTGAAAAGGAGCATCTGGAGAAATAGAGGGGAAATCAGAAAAGAACCATAGCACAGAAAGCAAGCAGGGTGAGGGTTTGAAAAGTGAGTCAAAAGTCTTGAAGGCCAGAGTTGAGTTCAGGAGGCTAAAGACTGGAAGGCGTCCAATGGGTTGAGAAATTAGGAGGTTATTAGTGATTTTGATAGGAGCAGATTCAGTGAATTGAAGGGAGGCAGAAACATTTCCATTTGAGAAGTAAATGGGAGGTGAAGAAGATAATGAATGTCACCTGCTCCTTTCACAAAGCTTGGCCATGGTGGGATGAAGAGAAATAGGGAAATATAGAATTAAGAAAGATTTTAACATAATTATCAGACTAAGAAACAGCTTAAAGACAGGCTGGGTTTAAATTCAGTAAATGAAGTGTATAATTTTTGGGAAGGCTTCCTCAAGGAATTCAGAGAAAGTAGAATCTAGAGAGTGTGTAGAAGGAATGAGCCAGCACTTGGGTGTGTCTTTCACTGAATCCTGAGAGAAGATGGAGTTCCTGGGTTCAGGTACAAGTCTTCCTGGGAGAGAGCAAGAGTTGAAAGAACACTTACCTAATAGCCTCTATTTTTCTGTGAAGGGGGGCCTAACAGTCTTTGAGAGTTTAGGATTAAGATCTTCAAGAGAATGGTGAAAGCTTAAAAGGCTGTTACATGGCATTCAAGAGGGAGTTGCTTAGGAACTCACCAAAAGATTGCCTGCTGATTTTGAGAACCTATCCAAAGTTAGAGACCAAGACCTTGTGTTGCTACCAGTCCCCCTTACCCTGTGATGCTCAATAATTTATGTTCCAGAGCAGAAGAAATCCATAGTTGAGTCTGTTGCTCTAGCACTGAGGTCAGGTAGGTTGGGAAAATAAGGAGGCAAGAGAGTTGAGGGTCCTAGCAAAAAGTAGTTTAAGTCAGAGCTTACCAAAATTTTCCTCCTCAAAAACTCACAAGGTCTTTTGTAGCTGTAGCACACTGAGATGCTGAGATAGAGCTCCTCTTAGCCCTCTAAGGGCTGAGCATTGCAAGAGGAGCCAGAATTCTCAGGCTAGTTATCTCCACTGGCATAAGTAGCCTTGAGCATTTAAAATATTGAAATAAAATGTTAAAATTAATTAAAATATTATTTTTTTCTACCATGCTATGCAAATGATTCTAAAGCACAGGTTTAAGTGATTTATGAGGTCTATTTAGGTTCGGGATAGCAGTGATGCATCCGAGAAGTTTAGATGTTGAAGAAATAATTGTATCCATAAGGCAGAAACACTAGTGTGGGGAATGACAGAGTTATCTGGAAAGGGTGCTGTGGCCAGAGAGAATGAAAGAAAAATAAAGACTTCTGAGATTTTGCCATTCCAGAAAATAAAAAAAGCTTGGTTGCAGCCTCAGGTGTGATTAGCTGGAATGGAGTGGAGAAGTGGAATAAGGAATTGAAAGTGGGATTTGGGTTAGATTGTCCCCAAAGACATTTAAGATTGCCGCAACAATGACAATCAAGATTGCCATGACCTCTCTCTTTTTCCTCATGTCATTTTTTTCTGCCACTATTCTGATGAGAATTTAATTAGGGATTTTAAGGATGCACATGGTCTGAAACTGGAAGATTATTCAACAGTAAGGCAGCTCTAGAGATCAGAGCTAATCTTTTTCATTTGAATAAGTGGCTCCATGTCTAAAAACAAGTTTGAAGATCATGTATCCTAGAAACAGATAAACAAAATACCCTTCAGGGAACTCTACATAAATTCTAGTTCAATTGACTTTCAAGCTGTTATAAACTTTTTTTAAAAAAACATTAAAATCCTTTCTCACCACTTCATAAACTGCAAGAAGTAAGTCTTAAAAATTTGACTTTTCAGAGCATCTTTCTTGTAGATAATACTGTTGACTCTTAATGCTACAGCTTTTCAATATGTTTTACCTGTCCAAAATAACTGATATCAACTAACTGGAATTTGCTTATCATAAATCATCCTGAAGTGATACTGTCTTTCACAGATGTCTCTTAAGACCATTCCATGTCATCTATAGTGTACTCAATAAATGCTTTTTAATGTAGGTGAAGCAGTTGGTGATTCTGCCATTGGTTATAGTTTACCTTCATGTGGCTTCTAGTTTTCACTTCATAGCATCAATATAAAAGATATTTCTATGTAACACAGTTTTGTTTCTTTGTTCTATGTTAACTCTGGAGAAGCTTCAGTTGGAAATTCAGTACTGTTCTTACATTGTTAAAGCAGGAATGATTTATTTATTTCACTGTTATTTTCTTTTCTTCTTTCCTTTCTCATTGTTTCCTTTTCTCTTTTTTCGCTACAATTTCAGTTGATGTCATTAAAGCCACTTTAGGAGAAATTGTGGTCTTTAACTAACAGAGGGCAAGGTGCTAGACTATGGCTAGTGTTATTCAAAATTTTAAAGCTACTATCTAAAGTTATTATTTCAGAAAATGTCAGCATTTTATGAAATGCTACATTTTGTAGTTCCTGCAGTAGCAATGTAGTATGTTACTAAATTGCCAGTAAAATAGAATTTTCAGATTATGTAATTTTTCGGTGTATATGCAAACATGTTTAGCTTTCCTGCTTGCTGTTCCAACAAATTGCAGTCATTCAAAATGGAATGTAATAAACCTCCTTAAAGGATTTGTGGACATAATTTTCAAATCTGTATTTGTGATGGATGAACTGTTTGAATCTAAATATAGGAGAGGTAACTTGGAAATCTGTTTATAGATATTTGGACTGAACTTCCCCAACAGCAGAGAAATAAAATTAACTTATTCAGATTGTGCTCCTGCTTAAGATAAACGAAAAAAAGTGGTTTCTGCTATTAGATCTAGTGTTAAAGTGCAACCACGAGAGGGGAAACAGTTTCAGAATGCTTTGTGAAAGTAGCAAATATGAAATGAAAATCTAAATGTGTGATGAAAAGCGAACTCTCTCTCAAGGGCAGAATTTTCAAAGGGAACTTTCCCTAAAATCTCTTTAGATGTTCAATCTGTAGTATGAACGTTTAAATTTTTGCTCAGCTTTGAAATTGTGCCTGTTTAAATCTGCTTTGTGCCATGTTAGAAAAGAATATATGTTTGAGAAGATGTCTGTGTCGTCTCTTAAATTAATGCCAAGAGCAAGAGACTAGGCCTTTGAATTTATCTTTCTGGGACAAAATCAGAAGGTTTGGGAAGTTATAGTTTTACAGAGACAGGAAAATGCATAAGCACCAATCAGTTTCTGTATCTTACAGATTGTTTGAGAAAGATAATTTAGCCATAGTTATTATTGTTAAGAACCTGAAATGATTGCTACATATATAAGTATTTTAAAACGACTTAATTCAGATTCAGAATTAAGATTCTGAATTAATATTGAGACTTTGAAAGACTCTTTCTCCCTCTCATCTAGAGGCATGAATTTTCAGAACCCTTCCTAATAATCTTGTGATAGGCTTGGATTCTTCCCAAAGCATGAAGAAGGATGAAGCAAAAATTCCAAGGAAGAGGAAAGGTGAGAGATAAAATATCACATTGCGATAAACTGAATGAAATAATGTTTATATAGAAACAATCCCTTTGCTCTCCCTTTGAAATAGTTGAGAATTGTCTTTTCCAACTTAGTGCCTCCTGGTTCTTATTTGTCTTAGACATATTATATTATATTAATATAGAAAATTAAATGTACATGAAAGCCTTTAAATTAACATTGGGGAAATAGTTAAAACTTGTTTTCAAAGGTAGATTTTTTTCTTACTAAAGTGAATAAAGTTCATAAGCCTATAAGCTATTAAACTAGGTGTTTGTGTGATCCTTTTCTGAACTAATGACACCTCAACTAAGATAGTGGTTTGAGACTTATTTTAACAAGCCACCTCTTACTTCATTTTTTCTAGATTTTACTCACTATATCTGAAACCTCTCAATAGTTCTCTCTACTCTCGAAGTAAAATCCGTTTTCTTATTAATTTAATTCATCTAAGTTAAGTATCTGTTGATTGTGTAAATATTCAGGAGTTTACCCATTACTTTATTAAAATAAATCAAAAGAATATTGAACAACTACTCGAAGTAAGGGTAGTTTTGGGTGTTTGGGGTATTCATTAATGGCTAGCACATGATTCTTTCATTTGGATGACTTGCAGTCTACCAGGTGTGTGTTTAGAAATACCAATAAGACTAGAAGGAAAATAGTGTTTCAGGAGAAAAGGGGACCCTTAGTTAAGGAACTTCAAAAGATGAAATTAGCTACATAGTGGTTTAGTATTTCATTGCCACTAACATCTCCAAGTTGCAAACAGGAATCATTTCAAAGTGATTATTTCAGGAGTACAACTGGAACTTGCTTAAAAGATATTTTGTTTATTAAGTATCGTCTGAATAATTCTTGACTCCAGGGATCTTTGTATATTTCTAGGTTTTGAAACCCAAATACTGTCCTGCCTTCTTCTTTCAGAAGTCAGCCTCCTCTATTGTTTGGTGGCGAAGGAGTGGAGAAGAGAGTTGTCTAGCTGTCTCTCCAGAGTCTTCTTCAGGGGCACGCATTATTTTCCAGCTGCTCTTAGCAGTCCTTTCATGGTTATCACATCATGTTTGTAATAATTTCAAAAGGGAATTACAAGGTAGAAGAGGAAATGTTTAAAACCATGTTAAATAGGACTTTTCCCAGAGAACCAGAGAAAATGGTAAATTTACAAGGTAAATTTAATGAGAATTTCTCAAGTCCTAGTTGATTCTACTTGCCCTCTTTCCAGCATCTCCTTCAGTTCTCTCTGTGATCATCTCCAACCACCTCTCTCATGAATTGCCATCCCACTTGCAGGAAGGCTCCTGTTCTGTGTCCAACTCCTTCTCCCTACATTTGTGCAGTCTGAGAAGAGCACATCTGGAGAAGAACTTCTAGGGTCCTTAGGATGGTCAGAGACAGTTGAAACCTAATCCTGTATTGTGGCCACCAGTTTTCTTATTCTTTGGTCCAAGATAGATGCATTTTCCATGCTGAACTTTCTTTTGGACAATTAAAGAAATGTGAACTACAGACATTTATTAAACTATAACATCCTAAGAGCAGACATATGTACCTCTCCCAAAGACAAATATTAATGATCAGGAGTAGCAAAGTTCAAACCCATATTGAAAAATAAATTTTCTTTAATAAACAAATCCCAGTTTCCTTCCTGTGGAGTCAGTGTACCAGTAGGCTTTTACTGAATTACAAACTAGAACAAAACTTAGTGGCTTAAAACAGGTGTTTATTTAGCTTATGATTCTGTGTGTTGGTGATTTGGGCTGGGATTATCTGGTCACTTTGCTCCTGATTGCAGCTTATGGGTTCTCACTTCTGTGTCTGATGTCAGTTGTTAGCTCAATTGGGGCACAAGTTCACATGTCAGGTAGTTAGCTCCTTGTTATGTGGGGTGATAGGACAACCTAGGTGACTTGTCTCTCATGAGCTAGCACAACTGTTCACATCTTATCCTCCAGCAAGCCTATTCTCAGTCTCCAGCATGCTTATTCAGAAGGGCTTATATACATGGCAGCTGATGGGTTCCCAGAACAACCAGTAGGCAAGTCCCAAAGTGTAAAGCACTTTTCAACCCTCTCCTTGTGTCACTTGCTGAAGTAAGTATCCTTGAGTAACGCAAGCTACACAGCCAACCTAGATTTAAGGGGTGGAGAAAAAGGCTCTCTCTATTAATGGGAAGATTTACAAAGTTACAGGAAGAAAACATGGATGTGGGGAGAGGGAGAATTTGAGACCATTTAAAAAAACAGCAAGACCTATTTTTGTGCAGACTAGAAATTGTTTTCTCTTGCTTAGAATTTACCAGAATGAGAGAGGGAGAACATTATGCTTTAATGGGTGGTCCCTTTTATAGCCCTGGAAGGTGCCCAAGCTGACAGTTCTTTACTTCTCTACAAGTCTCCCTCCAATAACAAGGAAGGAATGAGACTGGGGAAAGAAGAGTTGTCTAATTTTTCCCATTGTCACTGAAAGTGATGTAGCCAAGACAATAAAAATGTTAAGACCAAACAAAATAGTCGGATTTTGTCATGTTTTAAATTGTGGAGAGTCACAATTTATGAACCCCTGGATCAGAACGGGAGAGTTGAAGTGGCTATTTGGCTGCATAAAACAACCAATTGATTGTGTTTTTTTTTTCTTCACTTTTAAACCTGTACAAAAATACTTAGGCAAGTCATAGACTCATATCTAGAGCCAAATAGATATATCAGTAACAGAAAGCTGACACAGTTTGAAAGATTCCAAAATTTCTTGGGTTAAGAAATTATCCCATAAAACACCAATTAAAAGACAAATATATTTCTATAGAGTGAGGACTGGGGAAATTAAATATATAGATAAAAATCCCAAAGATTTTATACAAT
Organism: Rhinopithecus bieti; assembly: GCF_001698545.2. NCBI lineage: Eukaryota > Metazoa > Chordata > Mammalia > Primates > Cercopithecidae > Rhinopithecus > Rhinopithecus bieti. The sequence continues at coordinate 563,579 of NW_016803608.1, read as the reverse complement.
GGAATCCAGTACAGAAAAAAATTTATGAAGAAGATAAAAGGAAAATATGATGATATATTACACTGATATGTCAATAAGAAGTCATGGGTTCTGGAGACATATGGAGTTTTAAGAAAGGGGAAAATTCAGAAAATACACATAATTGACTTCATATTTCTGCCTAGGCATGTACGTTCTCACATGATCAAATTTTGCATGTACATTTTCTCCTAATTTGGTATTTAAATTTCACCTTTCAAAAATAATTTGTGTGACAGTAATAGAGGAGTAAATAATGTCGCCAAATTGTATTCAAACATGTAAGCATCACTAATGAAGACACATTGTGACCACATTTTTTTTCTTGTATTTAAAAGACAATAGGACTTACTGCTTTTGACTCTCATATTTTTTCAAAAAAAAATTTAAAAGTCTGTAGAAAAATTGATGGGACATACTCTGTTGGCTGATAATCTCATAAAACTTCTCAGTAAGAGCCAAGGATATATGGCCAGAGTCTACCCTTTATGTATTTTATATCCCTCTATTCTTGTCATTATGTTAAAAACTACAGAACATTTATTACATGAAGATACTGTTAGCAAATATACATCTTGAACTAATGAGGCTTGTGCCCAATACTCTTGCAGTTTATAATATACCAGAGTCCATTGAATGTGTCCCTCAGATATACAATCAAGAAGATAACTAGTAATTTGAGTAAGTACAAAAATGAAGTTGGAAAGTTATACATGAGTAATGAACTAAATGTACTTTATGGGATTTCTCGTGAGAAGGCCACATCCTACATTCATGTTTAGACCTCCTAGGATGGTAATAAATGACCACCTTTCTGAAAGAGTGAAGGGTTTATGGAAGAGATGGTATTTCGTGAGTTCTTCCTATAAAAGGAGGGGAGGGTATGGTCCTCTGACAGAAACTCTAGGCTCTTTACTTTTCTGATACTGTGGTGGTTTGAGAGTAGCCCTTCATCTTAGTCTTGAATTCTTAAGTATCTTTATATTGACATTAAATTGAAAATGACATAAAATTACATAATTGGAAAACACATAAATAGTTACAATTGAAAGTAATTTTGGGTGCCTCTGTCCCTTCTTCTGTCTGCTTCAATGCAAATACATACATGTTTCTGACTCCTTGCCTTTCATTTGTGACATTCTAAGTCAGAGAAAGCTCTTTTTACTGAAAACTGTCCAGACCACCCTGCCCCCGAGGTATTTCATGTTCTAGGATCTAGTTTCCTTGTACATATGTAGGCAGCTCTTGCTTTTATCTTCTCAGCTAAATGAGTTCCTGCATGTTAAAAAAGGGGAAGTGGTGAACCGCCCCCACGGAAGACTTTATTTGGTTTTTAAAAGCAGGTTTGTTACGATCCTGTTGTGGTTATTATAGGAGACAATTTTAGCACTTTGAGCTGTGTGTTTTCCAGAGGAAGTGTTTAAATAATTTTGCAAAATGTTGGTTAACATTTCAGCCTTGAAAGTTGTTAAAGGTCAGGATATGTTTTGTGATTAAGTTTGAGAGAATAGTTGGGGAATTTAAGTGACAGGATTAAATAAGGAAATATATCACAGTTCATGCATTTCCACTCTTTCTCATTCCTACATCTTACTATCCAATATATACTGAACATTCTTTGCATGTCATTTCTTTTTCAACGGAATTCTTTGTTGGAAACAACTCAAAGGGTTTTCCAAACTGTTAGTGGGTGATAATTTTACATGCAAACAATAGCACAATGTTATACTGGTGATATTGATAAATGTCTTGATATTTCTTAAATTATGAATCTATGTGGCTTATATTTCCACATATGTGAAATTCCTTGATGCAATACAGTCTTACTGCTTAAGGCACATCTGACTGTAATAATCTATTTGTTGGTGCTATGATGTTATAACTTGAAATTCCATACATATTATTAAAAGACATCTAAATAGGTAAATTGGTGTATTGACAATGAAAGAGATACTAGTTAATCTCTTACAAAGTTTTATAGTTTTTAGTTGCATTCTTTAAACCATTCATTTTAATTTTAAATTAACTTTTTGGTTATTACCAAGGAATTCTTTGTTTTGGTACATGTAGAAAAATTGTATGTAAAACAATACTACTGCTTTAGTTCCTGGAATATGGCAGGTGCTCAATTAAACTTCTGGAATATATTATAGCCAAACAACTCAACATTTTTGAAGGAAATGTTAAATCTCTATGAGGCCTAAAATGTCTTTCTAAGGGATTGAAAGAGGAAAATAGAAAGAACCTCAAAATATCAGTGACTGGCAATCCAATAATCAAAGGACTTACTACTATACATATCATTTATATTTCAGAAATAATATTAATTGGGTATTTGCCAGTAGTCCTTATTTAGGCAGGGAAGAAAAAATTCTCCTAATAGCAATTATATTGTACTGAATAAGCTTTTGCTATGGGTCAGTCGATGTGCAAAGTGATTTACAAATAGTATCTTAATCCCAAAAACAGCTAGATGAGGCCGATAATATTTCCTCCATTTCACAGATGAAAACATAGAGCAATTACATAAATTTCTTGTCTTTAAAGTAATGAGTTGAGAAGCCAGGATTTGAACTCAGGCACTTTCCAAACATAAACATGGTGATACACTCTACAACACTAAAAAAAGTTAATTTGTGTATTCCGGTGGAAATCACATTGTTACTAGCTATTGTCAAGCCTGAAATACTAGTACTGAAGCTCTGCTCTATGCTTTGCAGAACTCAACAGCTTTATTGATTAACTATGTGCTCATTACCTTCACTTTGTAGAATTCTATTTCTGTGCTGGTTTGCACAATAGCTTAAATGTTTTCTTTTCCTTTTTTTTTTTGGAGATGGAGTCTCACTCTGTTGCTCAGGCTGGAGGGCAGTGGCATGATCTCGGCTCACTACAACTTCTGCCTCCCAAGCTCAAGTGATTCTCCTGTCTCAGCCTCCTGAGTAGCTGGGATTACAGGTGTGTGCCACTACCACCTGGATAATTTTTGTACTTTTAGTAGAAAGAGTTTCACCATGTTGGCCAGACTGGTCTTGAACCCCCGACCTCAAATGATCTGCCTGTCTCGGCCTCCCAAAGTGCTGATATTATAGGCAGTAGCTCAAATTTTTGAAAGTACTTTGTTCTCCACTACATTTATTCCTCTCACCCCACTTTGAGAACTGTGTAGGTTTCGAAGAAGAATTCCACCTGCTTATAGTTTATTAAAATTTGTTCTTAAGTGTACAACTTTCTATAGCAACTCAAACAAGTGGCATTTGTCAAGGGAAAGTGTTGAATACAGTAATTATTTTTTAAAAATAGTACAGAAAGTATTGACAAGACCTCCATCTCTATGGAGAATAGTACTAGAGCAAGCACATAGTAAGCATAAGATAATACTTGTGTTAGCAAACAGGAAAAGTAGTACTGTAAGGATGCCTCTAGATTATTCACTAGTTTGTGATTCTAGGATTGTGTGTTGCAAATCTCGCTTTAAGGCAGGCTTTTCTCCACTGCTTGTTCCTTTCGCTCAGGATCGCATTTACTCGTGTAGCTTCCCTAGCCACATGGCCTGCTGTGATAGCTCAGCAGATTCTGCTATGGCTGGCTCCACCTCAGCTCTTCCTTCTCTATCTCTAATCTCTCAAAGCATAACTCAAGATTCAGCATCCTGCTTTCCATTTGTGACATTTTAATCCACTGCCCCCATTTCCTGTGTTAGTCCTTTATTTTCAGTTAGATCAGTGATTTAAAAAAAAAAAAAAAAACAGCATTTAATTAATTATCACAGTTTTCACATTTAGTTTTCTTTCTTTTCATTTCATTTAACAGTCTGCATTGCATTTTTGGCAAACTACATTAAAAGTTCCTCAGAATTAGAATGTGTGTGTGTTTTTTTTCCCATTGATGGCAATTTAGGAAAGTGTTGAGTGCTCATAGTCATTGCTTTGAGTTACAGTAAATAAAAAAATAAAGTCCCACCCCATCCTTACTCAAGGCCACATTTCTCACCCTCTCCACTTCTCTCAGTAGGTTCTAGTAGTATTCTGTAGGCATCCTTATTTTGAAAGGATTGTTGGAGTCACTTTCGGTATGTTCTTTTACTCTTCCATATTCAGTCTATTAGGGACTTGGGTTTCCTCCTTTTTCAATGTTTCTCAGATTTACCCTTTCATTTTCTTTTCGAGTGTCCTATGGGCCATATCTTTATGACAACATATCTGAATATTTGATTTAGCCTTATGGCTAATATGCATGGCTTGAGTCATCCCTTTCTAAACCTAACCTGCATAGTGTCCTAAAACATGCCTTCCATTGTGTCAGCTCCTCTTACAGAACCTATAATGTCCTGTTGACATCAACTTCAAGTTTTTGGCCATGTATACAAGACTGAGACTACCTGACCTATATAGATTTATTTTTCATTGCTCCCTAATCTATGCAGTCTAATTTGCCCAGATTAATTTCACTCATTGTCTCTTCACACATACTATACTCATTCCTATTTCTCTTATTTTGAATGAGTTGTTTCAGGGGATTCAGGATGTCTTGGCTACTATCCTTTGCTTATACACCAATTAGATCTTTCTGTGTCCTTCCTGAAACATTACCTAGACACTCAATAATATATACAGATGCTCCTCCATTTATGATGGGGCTGCATCCCGATACACTTATACTACACTGAAAATATTGTAAGTGGAAAATGTATTTAATACACCTAATGGCCAGGTGCAATGGCTCATGCCTGTAATCCCAGCACTTTGGGAGGTCAGGTGGGCGGATCACGAGGTCAGGAGTTTGAGACCAGCCTGACTGACACACTGAAACCCCATCTCTACTAAAAATACAAAAATTAGCTGGGTGTGGTTATGCACACCTGTCATCCCAGCTACTCAGGAGGCTGAGGCAGGAGAGTCGCTTGAACCTGGAAGGTGAGGTTACAGTGAGCCGAGATCATGCCACTGCACTCCAGCCTGGGCAACAGAGTGAGACTCCATTTAAAAAAAAACCGCACCTAACATATCAAACATCCTAGCTCATCCTAGCCTACCATAAATGTGCTCAGAACACTTAAATTAGTCTACAATTGGGCAAAATAATCTAACACAAAGCCTATTTTAATATCTCACATAATTTATTGAATACTGTTCTGAAAGTGAAAATCAGAATGATTGTATGGGTACTCGAAGTAGAGTTTCTACTGAATAAACATTGCTTTTGCATCATCAAAAAGTCAAAAAATAGTAAATTAAATCATTATCACTGGGGGCCATCTGTATATATATATGATGATATATAGTCCATCATTAAGTGATACATGACTGTGTACTATATAGTTAAGCACTACATATAGAGAGTACACACAGTTTTGTACTATATATATATAGAGAGAGAGTACACAGTCATGGATCACTTAATGATGGGGAATATGTTCCGAGAAATTAGTCATTAGGCAGTTTCATTTTTGTTTGAGCATCATAGAGTATATTTACATAAACCTAGATGGTATAGTCTAAACACATCTAAGCTATATGGTATAGCCTATTGCTCCTAGGCTACAAACCTGTACAACATGTTAATAAAAAGGTACAGCATTTTATTATACCTTTTCTATGTTTAGATACACAAATACTATTACATGACAATTACCTATAGTACTGAATACTATATTTCAATTATATACTGTATTGCAATAGTAATGGTGCTATACCACAGGTATTTGTAATACAGTATATAATTGAAATATAGTATTCAATACTACAGGTAATTGTCATACAATAGTATTTGTGTATCTAAACATAGAAAAGGCATAGTAAAAATACAATTTAAAAGGTTTTAAAAGTGGTCCACATGTCTAGGGCATTTACCATGAACAGAGCTTGCAGGACTGCAAGTTGCTCTGGGTGAGTCACTCCCTGAGTGAGTGGTGAGTGAATGTTGTGAATGAGTGAGTGGTGAGTGAATGTGAAGGCCTAAGACATTATTGTACACTACTGTAAACTTTATAAGCAGTGTACATTTAGGCTACCCTAAATTTATTTTAAAAGTTTGCTTTCTTTAATAAACTTTTCTTACTGTAATTTTTTTAGTTTATAAACTTTTAAATGTTTTTAAATCTTTTGACTACTTCACAATAACACCTAAACACAAATACATTGTGCAGGTGTACAAACATATTTTCTTTATATCCTTTATATCTTGACATCCATATTCCACACACTTTTTCTATATTTAACTTTTTTTAATTATTTTAAAACTATTTTGCTAAAAATGAAGACGCAAACACACATCTGGCCTAGGCCTACACTAGTGGAAAATACCACTGTTTTCCACTTCTACCTGTTGTCCTGGGACATATTGCCCCTGAAGCTCTTCTAGGACCTTCATGTTGTCTTCTGGAACATATTGTCCCTGAAGGCCTTCCAGGGGCAATAACCTTTTCATGTAGAAGGTCGTAGAAGGCCTTCAGGGGCAATAGCCCGCATGAAACTGTCATCTCCTATGTTATGACACATAGATTTTCTCCTATGATAAAATGGCTTTTCCTGGAAGGCATTCCTAAATAAATGCCTTTTTCTGGAAGGCATTCCTTCTGAAGGATTAGCCTGAGGCTGTTATCCACTTAAACTTATTTTTTAATAAGCAGAAAAAATACTCTCTAAAGTAATGATAAAAAGTATAGCATAGTAAATACATAAACTAGTAACACAGTCATTTATTATCAGGTGTTATGTACTGTCCCTATTGTATGTGCTATGCTATTACATGACTAGCAGCACAGTAGGTTTGTTTATACCAGCATCATGACGAACACATGAGCAATGTGTTGTGCTACAACATTTTGACAGCTACAGGGTCACTAGGGGATAGGAATTTTTCAGATCTATAATCTTATGGGGCCAATGTTGTATATGTAGTCTGTTATTGACTAAAATGTCATTATGCAGTACATGACTGTATGTGTGTACACACACATGCACACACACACACATAAACACTCAATATTTTTCCCAAATGTCTATGACAAAAATATTTTATTCCATAATTTAACTTTTAATTGTTTGTAAATATTCTATTTCTTTGCTTTACTCAACATTGATAGTATTGTCCTTGGTGTTCAGATTAGATGTCATTTTCTTATTGTCTAGGTATTAGGTGTTCAATAAGTATTCTGGTTTAAAATGCCATCATGCTCCTCATTATCAACAGTGACCTGTCTGCATTTTGAGAATAGGAAAAATGTTTAACATCTGAAAGCTTGGGTTTATCCTTGCTAAGTGACAAGGAGATTCTGGGCAGAATGCTAAATCTTTAAGTTGTCTTTTTTTTTTTTTTTTTTTTTT
>NW_016803608.1:541502-555998 GCF_001698545.2 Rhinopithecus bieti | reverse complement strand
TTTTTTTTTTTTTTTTTTTTTTTTCAGTTTCTAAAATAAATAGCACTGTTAGCAATTACCCATAGATTTCTTTGTTAATATAAGAAAACACTTTGTAAGATTAGACTCATTTTATTTTTAAAAAGAGCTTCAGTATATGAATATGTGATGTTTAATAAAAGCTTAAAGTAAAAAGGCCCTTCCCTTATTTTCTTAGAGTACAACTGTAGGCAATTAGAATACGTTGAAGTGGGTTAAAAGGCAGACCCTAACTTGAACTTCCTTCTGACCACCTGTACAGTATATTCTCAACACTGGGGCCATTGGCTTTGTGGCTTTGTTTCCTGCTCACTGGACTGCCTGGAGGATGGGCTTAGGGTGTGACTTTGCTCATTTCCTTTTTGTCACCTCACAAAGCCCTGCTTTGTTTGCTTTATCTAAGACCTTTGTGCTACCTAGCTAAGCTTGGCTTCCTGTCCAATGCTGTTCACTCTGTCTCCATGGACCCAGCTCAATTGGAAGAAAAAGCAGATGAAGGCTTAAATGTCTACTGAGTTTTCAATGACTTCCTCAAACTTCTCACTTACCCTTCAGTGCTGGCATCGTCCAGGTCATAGGAGAAGGTAGTAGGGGTGACTCAAATATTTAGTATTTGCACAGTAAAAATATCCAGCTATGCCAGGTGGAGTGGCTCACATCTATAATCCCAGTGCTTTGGTAGCCTGAGCAGGAGGATTGCATGAGGCCAGGGGTATGAGACCAGCCTAGGCAACATAGTGAGACTCTGTCTCTACAAAATGTTTTTTTTTTTTTTTTTTCTTTTTTTTTTCAGTTGGCTGGGCATGGTGGCATGTATCTGTAGTTCTAGCTACTTGGGAGGCTGAGGAGGGAGGATCATTTGAGCCCAGGAGTTTGTGGCTGCAGTGAACTACGGTTGCATCATTGCACTCCAGCCTGGGCGATAGAGCAAGACCCTTCTTGTAAAAAGCAAGCCAAGCTCTTTATTGGCTGAAATCGCATGGGGTAAGGAAGGGAGTAGAAATTCTGGGGCAGAGAACTACCTTTTATTGTTCATATGTGTTTGTCTTTAATAATGCTCCCCAGTATCTTGTGTTAGTGAGGAATATTAATGCTTTGACATCCTTTCATGGTGGCACTTCAGGGAATCACTCTTGCTTATTCTAAGGAGGATTTGGAGCTGTAGCGAGCTAAAAGTCTGAATTTGGAGATGATAGTGGTGACCTTATAGGCAATATCAGGTACAGATGGAGCTTTAATAGTACAAAAGTAGACTCCTCAGAGTAAGTATGGTGGATCATACTTCTGCATGCACTGAATGTAGTTATTTCTTTCCCACACAAGGACTCTCTACAAGAGAGGTTTCTTTAGAAAGAATTGGACCTGATGGAGGGTCATTCTATCAGAACGAATGTTTTAGGTTTCTTCCTTACAGTTAACATCTCTGAAAGGTGCAGATACAAGTTATCTACAGGGTAACACCTGTAGATACGATGCAACAGGCTTATGCCATTGGAGAGTGGATAGCCAACCTTCTGAAAACAGTGCACACCACTGGAAGGGCAAGAAGCAGACTACTTTGAGTAACCAGTGAGTCTGGGTGCCTTGATTGGGGTCACTTTCAAATAGTGCTGCTTTTTATTTTTGCTTTGTCATGACATGGTTTGCATGTGTTGAAGGACAGTGTTACCCAGTAGGATTTGTCTTAGTTTTGTTGTTGTTGTTGTTTGTTTTTTGAGACAGAGTCTCACTCTGTCACCCAGGCTGGAGTGCAGTGGTGTGACCTCGGCTCACTCTAACCTCCACCTCCCAGGTTCAAGTGATTCTCCTGCCTCAACCTCCCGAGTAGCTAGGTCTACAGGTGCCCGCCACCATGCCTGGTGAATTTTTTGTATTTTTAGTAGAGATGGGTTTTCACCATGTTAGCTAGGATGGTCTCCATCTCCTGACCTTGTGATTCGCCCACCTCGGCCTCCCAAAGTACTGGGATTACAGGTGTGAACCACCATGCCTGACCTTGTCTTAGGTTTTCTAGTGGAGGCTTGAGCCAAAGAAATTTTCATGCTGTACAGAAAGTTAACCTATTTCTTAACCATTTTTAAAAATGACACAAGGGTTAGATTTTTGAGGGGAAGGAGCAGTTAAGTACACTGCATTTGCCTTTTCATCAATTTTAATGTTTTTCACTAGTGTAAAATACACAACTTCAGTTACTCATATGAGATTTTGTGACCAAGGCAGTCATGGACAGGTTGTTATCTTACACTATACAAATACTATCTTACTTCCATTGCCAGTTATGAACTGCATATGAAGTTTGCACATAATTACTAAGGCTGAATAAAGGATCACTACTATTACTACTATTGCAGATGTTGGTACCACCTTCTAGAATACCGGAAGTTTTATGTGAAGTTAGGTTTAATCTTTAGTAGGGTACTGCTTTCATATCATTCCTGGACTGAAAGACTATCCTCTAGATTCATTAATGTGCTTAGTCTAATTTCCTAATTCACCACCCTCAGAAATGTAAATCAAAGCTCCAGAAGTATGGCTTTTCAAAATTTATTTTGTAGAAGAAAACTTACATTGTATGTTTGTTGGCAAAGTAGAGAGTATATTCTTATCTTCCATGAAGGCTAATGGCATTTTTAACTGTTTGATCAAGCTTTTCTGGTAAGAAATTTTACTGCTGTTAGTGTAATAATTCACCTGTTTTACAAAAGTTTAAAAATCTTTTAAGGTTATTATAGATGTCTATCCTTCCAAAGAATAACCAGATTGCAACATGGATATTGTATTTTAGTTTTTGGCTGTTTTAAAGCATCCAGGTAAGAAAACAAAAGATGGGAAAAATGTTCACTATAAACTTACTTTGAAAAATATACCAATATAACATGTGGACATTTTTGTATGATGTGTGTGTATGTGTGTGCGTGTGTGTGTGTGTGTGTGTGTGTGTGTGTGTGTAGAGACAGAGAGAGAATATTAAATATGTTACATATACTGTATTACCTCATACAAATGCACACAATTAAATTCCTACTGTAAAATGTAGTGACTAGGCTGGGCTTCCTGGCTCACGCCTGTAATCCCAACACTTTGGGAGACCAAGGAGGGTGTATTACTAGGTCAGGAGTTCAAGACCAGCCTGGCCAAGATGGTGAAACCCCATCTCTACTAAAAATACAAAAATTAGCTGGGCGTGGTCATGGGCACCTGTAATCCCAGCTACTCGGGAGGCTGAGGCAGAGAATTGCTTGAACCGGGAGGCGGAGGTTGCAGTGAGCTGAGAGCGCACCCACCACGGCACTCAAGTCTGAGTGACAAAGTGAGAAATATGTCTCAAAAAAATAAATAAATAAAAATAAAAAATTGTAGAGACTAGCCTGGCCTGTATAGTATTAAGAAAAGATCAGCAGAATTTACTCAGAGCCCTCTATCACAATTATGATCATTTCATTATATGAGCCATTGTCACTATATGCTAAAAATAATATATGCAATATACGCAAACGTTTTAGTCCCCAATTAAATATGTCTCTGAGGCAACATACTATTATTATACAGTATTTCATATTATCTGAACTTTATGATAAACACGTTTGAGATAATGATCTCAAGCTCTGTTTTAACAATTTAGGAATGGAAGGAAAATGCCCAGAAATGGTGATGTTAATAGTTATTCTTAGAATTGTTGAAGTCTGACTTGATGACTTTGAGTGCCACGTTGAATGCAGGTTTTGAGACAACTTTACATTATACTCTCCTCAAAGGATGCTGTGGTGATTCCATTTCTCAAAGTAGCTACCAAACTTCCCAGGTGAAACAAATACATTGAAAGGACTTCCACACATAGTGAGGTGCTAGTAGATCCACATGGTGCATACCAGACAGTTCCACATTTTTCACACAAGGAGTAAGCAGTTTCTAGCTCCTTTGTTTTTCATATTTAAATTGACTAATTTTAAATTGATAAGAGTATAAAATTAGATAATAAAGTGAAAAATTTTGAAGAGTTACAGTGTAATATAAGATGAGCTCCTAGTTTTTGAAAAAGGTATTTATGAGTCAGGTGTGATGGCTTATGCTTGTAATCCCAGCACTTTGGGAGGCTGAGGTTGGTGGATAACTTGAGCCTGGAAGTTCAACCAGCCTGGGCAACATGGAGAAACCCTGTCTCTACAAAAAAACAAAAATTAGCTGGATGGTCATGTGTGCCTGTAGTCCCAGCTACTCAGGAGGCTGAGGTAGGAGGACCATCTGAGCCTGTGAGGCAGAGGCTACAGTGAGTCGTGATTGTGCCACTGCACCCCAGCCTGGGCAATGGAGTCAGAGACCCTATCTCGAAAAAAAAAAGAAAAAAAAAAAGAAGAAAAAAAGAAATGTTTAAACAGTGTGAATTCAATCTTCAAATAAAACTTAGAAGTCATTATTTATGTTGGCTTCTGGTTTCAGTTCAGTATTTCTCAATGAGAAAGTTATTCAAAAGCAAAATGAGACATGGTAGCTAAAACATAAAAAATATATTTTTTTCAAAATGATGCTTTACAGTTAGAAAATAATAATAATAAATAGTAAGCTTACATTTTTCGAAATAACTTCTCTTTCAAAATGGGAAACACTGATGGCTCATTAATTTCTCAAAAATTTAAAAAATAACTTCAGAGAAATGTTTACCTGAAATGTATCAGTAGGCCTAGGGCCAAGGTTAGCTGATTTAGTTCTATAATTGATCAAATATTTATAACTAGCTCTTTGAAGGGGAAATTTTCTTATAGAAACATCTCTGTGTTTGAAAGTGTGAATTCTGGAGTGGACTCCCTAGGTTCAAGTCCTACCTCTGCCATTTGCCAAATGTGCCACCTCGGACAAGCTATAGACTTGTTTGTGCCTCAGTTTACTCATCTTAAATATGGGGATAAAAAGGTCTTACCTCAAGTGGTTATTAGGAGTTTGAAATGAGGTTATACATGTAAAATACTTAGAACAACCCCTGGTGCATAGGAAGTTTTGCGTAAGGGTTACCTGTTATTACTATTAAAGCACACAGGTTGCAAACTAGCTACCCTCAACCTGTGAACAACTTTTAAAAAACATTTAAATATCAAGAATATATGAGATATAGATTTTTAACTTCTCTTGATGAATAAAAAATATCTGACTATATGGTAGCAGGATTAGTGGTCATAACACTTCCCTGTTCCTGGGCCTGTTTCTCTTGTTCTGCCCAAAGTTGCCATCCATCCTTGCAGCCCTGGGTGGAGCCACAGACCTTTCAAGGCCAAAAACCTTTATGGAGCAGAAATGAGGGAGACACCAGGAGTTTGGCATTCCTGCTCTTCCCTCATCTGCTGAAATTAAATAGTTAAAAAAAAGTGTAAAAATGCCAAAGTTCAAGGAAAAGTCAGTAAAGACTAAATGACATTACTTCCACAGGATCTGTAGTAAAATGTCTTGAGAATGTCCCTTTCCTTTTTTCCCTTTATAGTAAGCTTTTCAGCTCATTGAGTTTCAACTGTCTTCGCCTTTGGCCCCATCCTGTGGTCATTCCTTCTTGTACACCAAGTATGTGCTTCTATGAGAACAAGATTTAGCTCTTAAACTAACTTTAAGAGTTAGTTTCAGGTGAACTAACAAACACAAGAATGTTCCCTCCCCACCCCTCTATCCATTTTGAATGCTCCCTTTGTTTCTCTACCTTTGCTGTGCTTAATTAAAGTGACAGTTATTGTTTTCAGGTTCTTTTTCTGCAGACAAGAATCATAAGCCAGCTAGTCCAACAGAAAAAGAATAACTGTAAAATAAATCCTTTCTGGGAAATGAATCTTTTTGATGTTGAAGCATTTCATTTTCACACCATTACAAATGTTGTTTTAGCCCATGATACTCTGAACATCTAGATTCTATAATGATAAGCACACCATTCATTGATCTGACATCATTTAATTTACCTGAACAAATAAGACAATTTTCAGGCACCTTTCTTGTCATCTGATATAATGGAAGAAATAGTTCAAATATTTGTGGTTACATATGCATTAACACCCTGATGTTAAAGTGATAACAAAATTCTCAAATTTGTCTAACCTTATTCTGTGTGCTTCTTTATTGTATATATTATAAGATCTTAACAGAGACAGCATTTCCTTTAAATCTGTGACAAAATGTCACTCAGCCTTATAAGGCTGACTCATTTTAAAACTTACTTTACAAATGTGTTACAGTGTTATGCATTAAATTACAGATTTGGAAGATATTCTTTATGGTTTTTCTGAATTGTAGGAAATAGATGTGATAATAAAATGTTATGTATTTCACTATATTCTGCTTCATGTTGTCAGTTGATCATTTAATGGTACAGTTGCGTCCTTCCCTTTGTATGTGATCTTCAGATTAATTTGAAGTTCGCATTTTTGTATTGCATGGAATATCTTCACTGCTTCAGCTTACCATAAATTGTTTCATCCCTTTAAAGTATCCTTTAGAAAAAACATTTTGAATTTATAATTCCTGTCCTGAAATATCATAGGAAACTTAATTTGTTTTGACACATAAAAATAGCATCATACTAGAACTTTAATCAGAGGACCACTTCTCCACTGAATCTCTACAATTTTTCAAACTTTGAGACAGGAAGAAAGATAGCGGAAGATATCACCTTTATTGTCTGACTGCTGTTTTTTCAACTAAATTAATATTATTAAGTTTAGTTGTTTTAAATTAATTTTAAATTAACAATTGAATAGGCAATACAATGTTTCTGTTTTTTTTTTTTTTTTGAGACGGAGTCTCGCTCTGTCGCCCAGGGCTGAGAGTGCAGTGGCAGCGAGTCTTCGGCTCACTGCAAGCTCCGCCTCGGGTTTCACGCCATTTGCTGCGCTCAGCGCGTTCCCCAGAGCTGGGGACTACAGGCGCCCGCCACCACGCCCGGGTAATTTTTTTGTATTTTTTAGTGGGAGACGGGGTTTCACCGTGTTAGCCAGGATGGTCTCTTGATCTTGTGACGCTCGTGATCCGCCCGCCTCGGCCTCCCAAATTGCCGGGATTACAGTTGTGAGTCACCGCGCCTGGCCTAAAAGATTTTTAAAAATGTAAATATGTGTAGTCTGCAAAGCCGCCCTTTCCTTGTTCTCTTTTTCCTCATTTACCTCCTGTCCCTTTTTCACACATTGGTAACCACTGTAATTAGCTCATTTTGTATTCTTATTCTCCAAGGGTTTCTTTAGACAAATACAAACAAATAAATGATATATTCTTTCCCTGCCTTTCACAAAACTCTGTCTCCTACCCATTTCCTCCACAAGTTGCTTTGCTAATTTAACAATACAGGTCCCATATACAGTACTATTATTAACTGGACTCATCATGCTGTACAGTAGGCCTCCCAAATTTATTCATCCCATACAACAAACTTTGTGCCCCTTGACCAGGGCCTCCCTATTTCTCCCACTTCTCCATCCCTGGTAACCACCATTCAACTCTCTGTTTCTATAAATTCAACTTTTGAAGATTTCACCTATAAGTGAGATCATGCAGCATTTTTTCGCGTGGGTTTATTTCACTTAGCGTAATGTTCCACAGGTTCATCCATGTTGTTGCAAATGGGAGGCTTTCTTTTTTAAGACTGAATATTTCACTTGTGTGTGTGTATAATAATTTATTCATATCTTGGTAATTGTGAATAATGCTGTAGTGTACAGCATAATAGTTAATAATACTGTATTATTGTACAATAGAAATTTGCTAACAGAGTAGACCTTAAGTGTTCTTACCACTCTCCCATACACAGAGAAAAGACAACTATATGAAAAGATGGATATATTAATTAGCTTGACTGTAGTAATCCGCTCACTATGTATATCAAAACACCACATTGTACATCTTGAATATATATAATTTTCATTAAAAAACCTGAAACAAAAAACATACAATGCATTTCACAGGTCTTTATGTATCAGTATATGGAAAGCTTCCTCATTCTTTTTTTACAGCTGCATAGGATGCTATTGTACAGATATAATTTTTTTAATCGGATCCCTGTTGATAATTTAAAATAGTCCAAATTTTTGCTCTCACAGTGCTGCAATGGATATTGTTCGTTTTCCTATGTGTAAGTTTAATATACATTGTCAGAAATAGAACTGCTGAGTAAACAGTTGTAAATATTTGTAATTTAGAAAAAGTTTTCAAGTTGCCTTCTATAGACCTTGTGCCAATTTATATTCTCATCAGCAATAATTGAAAGTATCTGTTTTTCCATTGCCTTGTCAATGGGCTGTTGTCAAAATTTAAGGGTTTTTGTTAATCTATTAGGTGAAACATAGACTTATAGCTTATTCTAAATTAGTATTTCTTCTATTATCCAATTAAAGTTTTTTGTATTTAATTTTCTATAAACAGTTCTATCATTATCAACTGATAATGTATTTTGACGATTATCTTTTGTGTTGCTATATATTCTTGTGGCTTTCTAGTATTGTTTTTGTGTTATAAAGATTGGGGCTGGGCAAGGTGGCTCATGCATGTAATGGCAGCACTTTGGGAGGCTGAGGCAAGTGGATCACCTGAGGTCAAGAGTTCGAGATCAGCCTGGCCAACATGGTGAAACCCTGTCTCTACTAAAAATACAAAAATCGGCCAGATGTAGTAGCGCCTGTAATCCCAGCTACTCAGGAGGTTGAGGCAGGAGAATGGCTTGAACGGTTACAGTGAGCCAAGATTGCACCAGCCTGGGAAACAAGAGTGAAACTCTGTCTCCAAAAAAAAAAAAAAAAAAATGATTGGCTTGTGATATACATTACAGAGATTATCCTTAGTCTGTCATTAGTCTCTTACTTTTCTAATATGCTTTACTATACTATAGGAATCAAATACATACTATAAATATTAAATATTTTATTTTCCTTTCTCCTCTCTGTTTTCTTCTCCTTCTTTGTAGATAATATAGAATATCTTTATGAACTTGAGGTCAGGAAGGCCTCTTAGACAAGACACAAAAAAGAAAAATCACAAAGAAAAGAATGACAACTTGTCTCCATCAAAATTAAAAACAGGTGCACATCAGAAGATACCATATATACAATTAAAAGATAAGCAATGATACAGGAGAAACTAATTGCCTCACACAAAGCAAACCTGGATTACTTTCTAGAAAGTAAAAAGGAATCCTAAAATAATCAATATGAAAAAGACAAACAACCAAATAAAACCAAATAAAAAAGTAGACAAAGATTCAAACAGGCAAATTCACAAAAGAGGGAATTCAAATGGTCAATAAACACATTAAAACATATTTAAACTGCAGTAACCAGAGAAATGCAAATGTAAAACCAGGTGCCATATTTCTACTCATTTGATTTGCAATTATTAAAAGTGTTGAAAGTATCAATTGCTCGGGCATCAAATACCCTCATAGATGGCCAATGGTGGAAGTATGTACACGTTGTAAGGTTTTGTTTCTAGCAGTGTTTGGTAAGAGTTGAAACTTTTGCTCTATTTGAAATTTATCTTTGTGTATGGTGTGAAATATGGATTTGATGTAAACATTTTTTGGATGTTTTCCTAGCTGCTTTAACACCATTTATTAAACAGTACCTCTTTTTCATGCTGACTTGAGATGACATCTTTGCCATATACTAAATTCACGTATGTATTTGGGTCAGCTTCTGAATGTACTAATCTGTTCATCCATCTGTCTACTCTTTTCACCTCCTCCTGTTTTAATTATTACAGCTTCACAATATGATTTAATGAATGTATTATAAGAATTACTTTTTTTCTGTTTGATTTTTTTTCTCCTTGGTCACATTTTTCTGCTGTGTTCTTTTGTTTTTGATATCTTTTTTCTTTATATTGCCTTGTATTAATTTTGTGCTGGCATGCTTCATTTTATTGTGCTTTACTTTACTGTGCTTTGCAGATATTGCATTTTTTTCTAGATTGAAGGTTTGTGGCAACCCTGCATCAAGCAAGGCATCAGTTTTTCCAATAGTATGTGCTCACTTATTGTCTGTCACATTTTAGTAATTCGCACAATATTTCAAGGTATTTCATTATTTGTATATCTATTATGGTGATCTGTGATCAGTAACCTTTGATATTACTATTACATTTCAAATGTTTTGGGACACCATGAACTGGACCCATCTTAACAGAACTTAATCTATAAATGTTCTCTATAGAACTTAACCTATAAAAGTTCTTTATTGAACTAATCTATAAATGTGCATGTTCTGATGGTTCCACTAATCAGTTGCTTTCCATCTCTCTCTCTGTCCTCAGGCCTCCCTATTCCCGAGATACAACAATATTAAATTATGCCAATTAATAATGCTACAATGATGGCCTCTAAAAGTTTGAGTGAAATGAAGAGTTGTCTCTCTATCTGACTGTCTATCTATCTATCTATCTATCTCTATCTATCTATAATCCATCTATAATCTATCTATTTATTTTTGAGATAGAGTGGATAGGTGGGATTACAGGTGCCCACCACTATGCCAACCAATTTTTTTCTTTTTTTTTTTTTTTTTTGTATTTTCAGTAGAGACAGGGTTTCACCATGTTGGTCCAGCTGATCTTGAACTCCTGACCTCAAGTGATCTGCCAGTCCTTGACCTCCCAAAGTTCTGAGGTTACAAGTCACTGCGCCTGACCATATCTCTCACTTTAAATGAAAAACTAGAAATGACTTACATTAGAGAGGAAGGCATGTAGAAAGGTGAGATAAGTTTGAAAGCGAGGCCTCTCACACCAATTGGTTAGCCAATTTGTGAATGCAAAGGAAGAGTTCTTGAAGGAAATTAAAATGCTACTTCAGTGAACACATGAATAATAAGAAAGTGATACATCCTTATTACTGATATGAAGAAACGTTTTGTGTCTGAATAGAAGATCAAATCGGCCACAACATTTCCTTAAACCAAAGCCTGATCCACAGCAAGTCTTCAACTCTCTTCAATCCCATGAAGGCTGATAGAGGTGAGGAAGCTAGCAAAGATTAAAACCTAGTAGAGGCTACGGAAGAAGCTGTCTCCATAACATAGAAGTGCAAGGTGAAGCAGCAACTGCTGCTGTGGAAGCTGTAGCAAGCTGTCCAGAATATTTAGCTAAGATCATTGATGAAGATGGCTACACTAAACAGCAGATTTTCAGTGTAAACAAAGCAGCCTTCTATTGCAAGAAGATGCCATCTAGGACTTTCGAAGCTAGAGAGAAGTCAATGACTGGCTTCAAAGGATGGGCCAACTCTGTTGTTAGGAGCTAATGCAACTGGTGACTTTAAGTTGAAGCCAATGCTCATTGACCATTCTGAAAATCCCAGGGCCTTCAGATTGGTGCGAGAGGCCTCGCTTTCAAACTTATCTCACCTTTCTACATGCCTTCCTCTCTAATGTAAGTCATTTCTAGTTTTTCGTTTAAAGTGAGAGATATGGTCAGGCGCAGTGACTTGTAACCTCAGAACTTTGGGAGGTCAAGGACTGGCAGATCACTTGAGGTCAGGAGTTCAAGATCAGCTGGACCAACATGGTGAAACCCTGTCTCTACTGAAAATACAAACTGAAGAGCATTGTTGAAACGACAACAAAGGACTTAGAATAGTACATAAACTTAGTTGACAGAGCACTGAGTGGCAGGGCTTGAGAGGATTGACTCCAATTTTGAAGGAAGTTCTACTGTGGGTAAAATGCTCAAACAGCATTGCATACTAGAGAAATATTGCATGAAATGAACAATCAATTGATGCAGCAAACTTCATTGTCTTATTTTAAGAAATTGCCATGGATGCTTTAACGTTAGGCAACAACCACTGTAGTCAGTCAGCAGCCATTAAAGTAGAGCAAGACCCTCCACCAGCACAAAGCTTACAACTTATTCAAAGCCAAGATGATTATTAGCATTTTTTTAGCAATAAATTATTTTTAAATTATGGCATGTACTTTTTTTTTATACATAATGCTACTGGACACTTAATGGTCTACAGTATAGTATAAACATAACATTTATATGCACTGGGATGCCAAAAAAATTCATGTGACTTGCTTTATTGTGATGATCTGGAACCAAACCTGCAATATCTCCGATTTATGCCTGTACTTGTTTCTTTTTTATTAATTTAGTTATTAAATGTATGTATTTTACTAGACCAGATATTTTCTGTAGAGCTCATTACAGTTATGTAGAGAGAGTCATCACCACACAGAATAATTCTCTACATAGAATATTTCTCCACAAGTTTAGGCCACAGAAGCAGATAGCTTCCCGCAAATATGGCTTGTTTGTGTATTTTTTTTAGAGCCCCTCATTTTTTGCTACTCCAAATCAAACCATTTCCTGCCTTGCTCAACACAGCTCCTACATCCTTGTAAACAAGAATTACAGTTTTTAGATTTCAGAATAGGTCTTCAATTTTAGAAAGCTGTGTTTTCATTGGTGCTTTTGGGATTCAAGGCAACAGTGGACAGGTTCCACTTTCTGTGATTTGACTCTTTTTAACTCCCTTATTAACTTCTTCCCAATCTTAATCGTTTTTAGCAGCTCATAGTTATATTTAGGTATCTACAGATGATATGTTTTTTGACTTCATTGAAAATGTTTTTATTTAATTCCAATTTTTCTTTCTTCTTGGTTTTGTATACTTTTTGGAAGAGTAGGTTTGGGAGTGGGGAGAATTCCTGACTGATAGCAGTCACATTCTCATTAGAAGTTGAGGACTTCTAATGAATTTTTTTCATGGTTTTTAAAAATATGATGTTTTCCTGTGATTCCTCAAGCTAATGTAAATGTGATTGTCATTCTGACCATGAAATGCTACTGCACATAGTAAGCCCCTTTGGGCTTTGCTCATACCTGAAAAGTCTTTCTGAAAACCTCACCACTGACTTCTTTCACTTACTCAGACGTGTCCTTGGAGATCTGTATTGAGTATCTCTTCTCTCTAGAAGCTTTCCCTTACACCCCTGTACTTGCATCCAAAACTTGTACTTTTACTTGGATCTCACCCTGGGATGCTTCCTTTGCTCTTATTTCCCTAGACCACAATGATCTGCTTACTCCTCTATAGATTCTAGAAGGTACTGTACAAAGTATTCTCAGGAGATGCTTCTTCGGAATGCTTTGTGGAAACAGTGTGGTATGATCAAATATTTGGGAAATGCTGCATATTATATTCTTAGTCTTAGAGAGTCATGATATATATATTAGAATTTGCAAAAGGTCTTAAAAAAGAAGCCTGTTAATATTGATAATAACCCAGAGCATACCAAAAGTAGTTGTTTATGAAACCCCCATTTATGTGTGACACATGTCTTAATACATGCTGAGAAGCTACACAAGAAACACCTCCTTGATGTGACTATGGTAGGATCCTCAGCTCTTAGTACAGTGCCTGGTACATTGGTGCTACTTAATATATGCCTGTTGAATGACTTAATCTATCTTATACACTATCCCAGATGCTTAGTTCTTTACAGAAACATGTTAAAGTTGGTTTGACATAAAAGGGATAATAATGGCATAAACTCTGGAGAGCTGTGTAGGTCTGCTTCAGATAAATAGATTTGGCTCCAGTGTTGAATGTTATTTCTGAATCATGCGGATATTTACTAAGCAAAGGGCATTCAGGGGAGGGTTGAATGTTATTTCTGAATCATGCGGATATTTACTAAGCAAAGGGCATTCAGGGGAGGGTGGCCAGGTTGTTTAAGGGATTTGGAAAACCTTTATGCAGGGAATGATGAGAAGTAGTGAATATATTTAGTTTGGAGAAGATAATGCTAATAAAAAATTTTATCTTTAAATATTGAACAGTGACTAAGATATCCTTTTACCAGTCAAAAATTTCACAGTACAGTAAAAAAAAAATAAAAAAAACCAAACCAAACCAAAACAAAACAAAACTGATTATAGCTGGATGGTGCTAGCTGGGCCATCAGAATGCAGAGTCCAAAAAATACCTGAATCATCAATCTTAGATTTTACAGTAGTGATGTTATCTACAGAAACAACTGGAAAGAAGTTGGGGGGGCGGAGCAACATGGCCGAATAGGAACAGCTCCAGTCTCCAACTCCCAGCGCGAGCGACACAGAAGACCGGTGATTTCTGCATTTTCAACTGAGAATCCACCTCTGGGGACAGGGCACAGCTAAACAACAACAAAAAAAGCAGCAGAACCCTGTGCAGATGCAAACGACTCTGTCTGACAGCTTTGAAGAGAGCAGTGGATCTCCCAACATGGAGGTTGAGATCTGAGAATGGACACACTGCCTGCTCAAGTGGGTCCCTGACCCCTGAGTAGCCTAACTGGGAGACATCCCACACTAGGGGCAGTCTGACACCCCACACCTCACAGGGTGGAGTACACCCCTGAGAGGAAGCTTCCAAAGTAAGAATCAGACAGGTACACTCGCTGTTCAGCAATATTCTATCTTCTGCAACCTCTGCTGCTGATACCCAGGCAAACAGGGTCTGGAGTGGACCTCAAGCAATCTCCAACA
>NW_016803608.1:520783-539485 GCF_001698545.2 Rhinopithecus bieti | reverse complement strand
AGTTATACCTGATATAAATGACGAATTGATGGGTGCTGACGAGTTGATGGGTGCAGCACACCAACATGGCACAAGTATACATATGTAACAAACCTGCACGTTATGCACATGTACCCTAGAACTTAAAGTACAATTAAAAAAAAAACTGATTATAACATAATAAAATAAGTGTCCTGGTAAAACATCTTCAGCATCAGAGAAAAGAGTGAATAATTTGCTTGGAGGGCTGGGTGTGTGATGGTTAGTCAGGGAGACTTCTCCAAGGGGATAGCATCTGAACATATTGTAAGGGTGAGCATGTGTGGAGTGCTTCATATCACAACACAGTCTACTCCTGAAGAAAGATCTAGGTGAAAGTTTAGAGTTTATTTCTCTTTAATGGAAAACTGTTATGTTTGGACAAGAGAGCTGTTTCTGTCAATTATTCTACTTTGAACATTTCTAAGTTGTGGCATAATGCAGCATGCAGTGGCTGAAAATATATGAAGCACTTTTTGAATTGCTGACTTAAAAGTGAATCACTGAATAATATTTTTCTTATTTAGGTTTAAGCTGTTTTTTTTTTTTTTTTTTTTTTTTGATGCAGAATCTCGCTCTGTTGCCCAGGCTGGAGTGCAGTGGTATGATTTTGGCTCACTGTAGCCTCTGCCTCTTGGGTTCAAGTGATTCTCCTGCCTCAGCCTCCCAAGTAGCTGGGACTGCATGTGTATGCCACAATGCCCAGCTAATTTTTGTATTTTTAGTAGAGATGGGGTTTCAGCACGTTGGCCAGGCTGGTCTCAAACTCCTGACTCAAGTGATCCACCTGCCTTGGCCTCCCAAAGTGCTAGAATTACAGGCGTGAGCCACCTTTCCCAGACTAAGATGATTCTATTTATGATGACCTATTCTTGGTAATGGACTTCTTTTTTAAAGGAGGTGAGAAATTCTGTGGGCTTCAAAGAAGTGTTGATTTTAGGTGGCTCAGCATATGGCTGAAACACTTGTAGTTTACATTGTAAAATATTGACTTTATAAGTAGATCATTCTGTAAGATACATGAATTCAATACTTATCTTTCTACTTATTGTAGATTTCTATAGTTCTATATCATCAGAAGGGCTAAAATATATTCAGAAAATAGACAGTTTGGGCCGGGCGCAGTGGCTCACACCTGTAATCCCGGCACTTTGGGAGGCCGAGGTGGGCAGATCACAAGGTCAAGAGATCGAGATCATCCTGGTTAACATGGTGAAACCCTGTCTCTACTAAAAATACAAAAATTAGCTGGGCATGGTGGCATGCGCTTGTAGTCCCATCTACTTGGGAGGCTGACGCAGGAGAATTGCTTGAAACTGGGAGGTGGAGATTGCAGTGAGCCAAGATTGCATCACTGCACTCCAGCCTGGTGACAGGGTGAGACTCCATCTCAAAAGAAAAACAAAAACAAAATAGACTGTTTCACAACCTTGGAGGAAGAGATAATTTCATTAATCCAAATGAAAATACAATGATTTAATAGATTTATTTTATTTTTTTTTATTTTTTGAGATGGAGTTTCACTCTTGTTGCCCAGGCTGGAGTGCAGTGGCGTGATCTCAGTTCACTGCAACCTCCACCTCCCAGGTTCAAGTGATTCTCCTGCCTTAACCTCCCAAGTAGCTTGGATTACAGGCATGCACCACCACACATGGCTAATTTTGTATTTTTAGTAGAGACAGGGTTTCACCATGTTGGCCAGGCTGGTCTTGAACTCTTAACCTCAGGTGATCCACCCACCTTGGCCTCCCAAAGTGTTGGGATTATAGGCATGAGCCACCACACACAGCCTAAGTTAGATTTTATTAGAAAAAGGAATCAATGTTAAAGTTTATATTTCTAAGAAATGTTTTCATCTATCCAACTCTGTGTTTTTCTTGTTTGCTTATAAGAGTAAAAGAAATGATTTCACTGTTTTATTTCATACTGAACTAACAGGCTTCACTTGTTTCATAATTTTACCATGTAAAGCTCTTGGTGTTAGTTTTGTAGACACTGAAAATTATTTTTTAAAATGAAAATAGTTGGTTGCCAAATGAAATTGTGGTTTATGCTTCCCTAAAGATGTTTTTAAAATGCAGTATTTATATTTATTTAAAATATAAAATATATATTTTATATAAAATATAAAATCATATTTTAAAGTTGAGAATGATCTACCTGATTCTGAAGATGAGTTAGTTGAACATTCATTCATTCATTCATTCATTCAGGAAATGTTTTTTGAGTGACTATTAGTAATAAGACACTGGGGGCTCTCATTATCTATAAGATGTTATAAATGTGTATACAGAAAAGGGACTAGTTCTTTCAGCATTTGTTAAACAAGTTACCTTAGAAGTATTAGGAAACAAGGTGTAGGTTTTAGAGGCAGACTGATCTGAGTTTGAATCTAGGTTCTGCTACATACTAGCCATTGTTATTTTTGACAAGTTAATCAGTGTCCCAATTTTCAGTAATAAATGAGATATTTATAGTATTAAAACAATATATCTAAAACAATGTCTGATACAAGTAGGCATTTAACAAATTGTCAACATCATGGCCATGCAAATAGGCACAATCAACTTAAGTACTAGCTCAATTTGCTCCTGTTCTAATAATGATAGGTCTCAGCCCATCTGGTTACTTCCAAGACTGTTTCAGAAACATTATAGAATCTTGGTTGATAAACAATACAATAGAATGATGATGGTTCATAAGTGTTCATATTTAAACAGTTTGAACAAATGTTCATAATTGTTTTGCAGTTTAAAAGGAAGTTTTCTGGGTACAAGGAAAGAAGCCTGCTTTTGACATTGTGGAAGGAAGCTGTGAATAGTATTAAATCCCAATTACATTTGTATGCTTTAAAAATTTCTTGCATATAAGCCAGTTCTAATAATTCTTTTTTCTTTCTTTTCTTTTTTTTTTTGAGACAGAGTCTCGTTCTTGTCGCCCAGGCTGAACTGTAGTAGCGCGATCTAGACTCACTGCAACCTCCGCCTCCCTGGTTCAAGCTTTTCTCCTGCCTCAGCCTCCCGAGTAGCTGGGATTACAGGTGCCTGCCACCTCACCTGGCTAATTTTTGTACTTTTAGTAGAGATGGGGTTTCGCTATGTTGACCAGGCTGTTTGTGAACTCCTGACCTCAGGTGATCCACCTGCCTTGGCCTCCCAAAGTGCTGGGATTACAGGTGTGAGCCACCGCACCCAGCCCAGTTCTAGTAATTCTTTATTTTCCACTTGTTTAATGTAAGAAATAAAGAAATACAAGTAAGTATAATAGTTTTTTTAACTTTCTTTCCTGTTTCCTGAACTTTAAAACCCATCACTCAATTTGAAGACAATGCATTTTCATATGTGTTAGGAATTCACTTCTTCATACTTCTCAGATGCTCAGACATTGTGGACATCATGTCTTTTTCATCCTTTACCTTTGGAAACAACTTGTATGGGAGAACATCTTATCAGGGATAATTGTGCTGTGGTCACACATGTCCTTTACTCTCCATGTTGAAAATAGAGGTATGATAAGGAAACAATAACAAGACCAATTTTTTTGGGCCCAAAGGAGGCTAGTGCAGAATCAGACGAGGTTTTTGAAGTGGTCTAAAGATCTTGGACCACCTGGGTCCTGGTCATTTCAAGACTATAGAATCTTAATGTAAATTGGAGAGACATAATTATTGAAAATAAATCTGAGTATACTCTAATATTGACTTGAACTCATTTCAAAGTCTTAACATGATCTTCAGCCTTCCTTTCAGAGAAACCAATTCTCTAAATATGTATTCCTAGACCCACTATCATTGTCTTTGTACTGAATGATAATTGATAATTTTTTGGATTTCTAGAGACCTCTCCTGATGGAGCAATATCCTGGTCCCTAGGAAGCATTCCCTGTGATTTTGGCTGGTAAGTATGGGGTGTTTAAGCTTCACATTTTCCATTGGTAACATCTGCTTTTCTCATAAGCATTAGTTATATAGAAAAGATCTCTAGAGGATGTCAAATGCCCTTATTCCTTTCCTGTATATTCTTTTAAGTATATTTTCAAACTTCCCTACTAATTAAATTCTTCCTTTTCCCTTTCCTGTTTAAAAATCTCATTGTGTTATGCAAAATAGAGGCCTTGATTTTAGGGAAATGGGTCACATTATCATTTACTTCTTGAATTGTCAAAATAGGAAGTGATTCCACCAAATAAGAAAAGAAAAATGCATAAAAGTTGTGATCTTTTTGAAAATGTCAGCAAAAGTTAGTACTTAGTAGGTTGGAGGTGGTAGAGAGGTGGGAAGGAGACGAGAACACAGAAGGCTGTTACTTACATGGAGATGCCTGATCTTTGCCTACTAATTGAAAAAAATCATGATCCATGTAACCCAAACTGAAGATGACAACCTAGATATTTTATCAGTTTCGTGGTCCACTCAATTCATTTACAGTTGAAATGTTTTGAAAACCTCCTAAAAGTTGAGCTGGATCATTTTTGCCTCCCACATTTGCTGCCTAATGTGCTACCTACAATTCTGATGGGTGTTCACAATCATCCAACTTTAGGGTATTCAGCCATGTTTCTCCAAATAGTCTAAGGGTTCATGTTCACTGGTCAAGACTGTGTTTTCTTATAATCTTTATCAGTCATTTAAAAGGAAGATCCTCCATTAAAAGGCCATGCCAAAATTTTAAGTTTCAGGATCTAAATAAAATTGTTGTTGCATTTAAATGAATGTTCTTTAGAAATAATTCAACCGCATGTCAACCAGAATATGCCTAAAGGGCAACTTCTTTAAATTTAGTTTTGAGAAACAGAACTGACATGATGTCATTTTAATAACAGATTGCATTTTAGCCTTAAGAATCACCTGAGGAATTAGCAAAATCCTAGTGAATTTCATTTTGATATATAAAATACACCAATGATATCTGGTTAGAAAGCTAGCTGAGTATACAAACATGCCATCATTCAAAGTATTTATAATAATAATGATATGCTCCTAAATTATTTTTAAAATATTTATTTTAAACTATAAATTTTTGCCAGGCACAGTGGCTCATGACTGTAATCCCAGCACTTTGGGAGGCCAAGGTGGGTGGATCACCTGAGGTTAGGAGTTCAAGACTAGTCTGACCAATATGGTCAAACCCTGTTTCTATAAAAAATACAAAAATTAGCCAGTATGATGGTGCGCACCTGCAATCCCAGCTACTCGGGAGGCTGAGGTGGGAGAATTGCTTGAACCTGGGAGGTAGAGGTTGCAGTGAGCCGAGGTTGCATCACTGCACTCCAGGCTGGGTAACAGAGCAAGACTCCATCTCAAAAATAATAAAATAAAATAAATAAACTATAAATTTTTACTAAATGATAAATGATATTTATAATTTCTAGCAACAATAACACACAGTGTTTTTGAGAACTTACTATTGGCCAAACTATGCTAATTTAGAGCTTACATAGGCCATCTCATTTAACCATTACTAAAATTCTATAAAGCACATTAATATACTACTACCATTTTACATTTGAGAAGAACGAAAATATAGAGAAATAATTTACTTAAAGTTATCTGGACAGCGGTAAGTCTAGGATTCAAACACAAAACAGTCTGAATTTTAAGTCAGCATTCTTATCCATGTTCCTAAAAGTTGCCAAATAGGTAGAGCAGTGTATGTTTATGTCTCAGAGGTATCTTCCAAGACACCCAGTGGATGCCTGAATCCCCAGATAATACTGAACCGTATATGGACTATGTTCAATCTTATAACTGAGAGGCTACTCAGTGACTAAAGGGCAGTTCGTGTATATAGTATGAATACACTGAACAAAGAGATTATTCATGTCCTGGGTGGGTTGCAGTGAGACAGTGTGAGATTTCATCATGTTTCGCAGAATGATGTGCAATTTAAAACTTAGGAATCATTTCTGAAATTTTTTATTCAATATATTTAGACTATGGTTGACCATGGGTAACTGAAACCACAGAAAGTGAAACTGCAAATAAGGATAAACTTCTATACTGGTGTTCATATTTCTTTTTTGGGGGGTGGACCTTAGTTAATCATAATTTTTATTTTATAGAATACATGAACTAAACTGCAGTAAACACATTAGAGAGATCTGAGGCTCTGAATGAACGAAAGAGCCCAATAGGCTCCCAGTAGTTCTATGGAATTGCACCTTTTTTCACTGGAAAATTTTTTTTTTTAAATCTAAAAAATTGGCAAATAATAATTGTACATATTCATGGGGCACAAAGTGATACTTCATCATATATAATGTATAGTGATCAGAACAGAGTAATTAGCATATCCATAATCTCAAACATGTATCATTTCTTTGTGTAGGGAATGTTCAATATCTTTTTTCTATCTATTTGAAACTATATAATGTATTATTATTAACTATAGTCATGCTACAGTGGTCTAGAATACTAAAACTTATCCTCCTATCTAACTGTAATTTTGTTTTCCTTAACAAATCTCTCTCTACCTCTCCCTTCCCCCTACGGTTTTAAGCCTCTATTAATCTTTGTTCTACTTTGTGCTTCTATGAGATCAATGTTTTTAACTTCCACATATCAGTGAGAACACACAATATTTAACTTTCTGGTTGCTGGCTTATTTCATTTAATATAATGCCCTCTAGTTCCATCCATGTTGTCATAATGACAGGATTTCATTCTTTTTTATGGCTGAATAGTATTCTATTGTGTATGCATATGTTAGATTTTTAAAAAATCCTTTCATCTGTTGCTTGACACCTATGATGATATCTTATCTTAGCTATTGTAAATAGTCCTGTAATAAACACAGGGGTGCCGATGTCCCTTGTGATACAGTGATTTTTTAGATAAAATATTTTCTTTAGATAAATGCCCAGTAGTGGGATTGCTGGATCATATGGAAGTTCTATTTGTAGTTTTTTGAGGAAGCTCTTTTGTAGTCTCCATAGTAGCTGTACTAGTTTACTTCATACCAGCAGTGTGTTAAGAGTTCCCTTTTCTCCACATTCTCGCCAGCATTTGTTATTTTTTGTTTTTGATAATAGCCATTCTAACTGGGGTGAGATGATACCCCACAACATTATTGTGGTTTTGTTTTGCATTTTCCTGATTAGTGACGTTAAGCATTTTTTTCAAACATTTGTTCCCCATTTGCATGTCTTCTTTTGAGAAATATCTGTTCAGATTAATTGGTCACTTTTTTTCTGCCATTGACATGTTTGAGTTCCTTGTATATTTTGTATATTAATCCCCTGTTGGATGAGTAGTTCGCAAATATTTTCTCCCATTCCATAGGTTGTCTTTTCACTCTACTGATTTTTTTCTTCTGTGCAGAAGCCTCTTAGCTTAATATAATCTCATTTGCTTATATCTTGCTTTTGTTGCCCGTGCTCTAATAAAATCTTTTTTCAGACCCATGTCTTGAAGCATTTCATTAATGTTTTCTTCAAGTAGTTTTACTGTTTTAAGCCTTACATTTAGGTCTTTGATTCATTTAGAGTTTATTTTTGCATATGGGGAGAGGTAGGGGTCTAGCTTCATTCTTCTGTATTTGGATAGTTTTCCCAGCACCACTTATTTAAGAGAATGTCCTTTCCCCAATTAGTATTCTTGGCACCTCTGTCAAAAATCAATCGGCTGTAGATATATGGTTTAACTAATTTTGGGGTTCTTTATTCTGTTCCATTGGTCTATGTGTTTTTATGCCAATGCCATGCTGGTTTTGTTACTATAGCATTGTAGTATATTTTGAGGTCTGGTAGTGTGATATCTCCTTCTTTGTTCTGTTTGCTCAGGGTTGCTTTGGCCATTCAGAGTCTTTTGTGCTTCTGTACAAGTTTTAGGGGATTTTTTTTCTATTTCTATGACGAATGTCATTGATATTTTGATAGGAATTGAATTAAATCTATAGATTGTTTTGGTTAGTGTTGTCATTTAACAATATCAGTCCTTCTGATCTATGAGCATGGGATGCCTTTCTATTTGTTTGTATCCTGTTCAATTTCTTTCATCAGTGTTTTTCAGTTTTCCTTGTAGAGGTCTTTCACCTCCTTGGTTAAATTGATTCCTACGTATTTTATTTTATTTTTTGGTAGCTATTGTAAATGGCACTGCCTTCTTGATTTCTTTTTCAGCTAGTTCTTTATTTATGTATAGAAAGATTTCTTTGAATATTAATTTTGAATTTTGTTTTTTGAATATTAATTTTGTATCCAGGAATTTATTGAATTTGCTTATTAGTTCTAAGAGGTTTTTTTTTTTTTTTTTTGTCTTCAGGTTTTGCTATATATATGATTGCTCTATATATTTGCTACATATATATATATGTTGCCTACACACAGGAACAATTCGACTTCCTCCTTTCAAATTGGATTCTCTTTATTTCTCTCTCTTGCCTAATTGCTCTGACTAGGACTTCCAGTATATGCTAAGAGTGATAAGAGTAGGCATCATTGTCTACTCCCATTTCTTAGGGGAAAACTTTCAGCTTTTTGTCATTGAATAATATGCTGCTGTGCTAGATGTGGTTTCATTGCTTGAGCAAATTAATACATCTCCTGGTACCTGGTATGCAGCCATTAACCTGGCAAATGCCTTTTTCTCCATTCCTGTCCATAAGGCCCACCAGAAGCAATTTGCCTTCAGCTGGCAAGGCCAGCAATACACCTTTACCATCCTACCTCAGGGGTATATCAACTCTCTGGCTTTGTGTCATAATCTTATTTGGAGAGATGTTGATAGCTTTTTGCTTCCTCAAGATATCACACTGGTCCATTACATTGATGGCATTAAGCTGATTGGATTCAGTGAGCAAGAAGTAGCAAACACACTGGACTTATCAGTGAGACATTTGTATGCAAGAGGATGGGAAATGAATCCAACTAAAATTCAATGATTTACTTCAGTAAAATGTCTAGGGGTCCAGTGGTGTGGGGCCTGTCAAAATATTCCTTCTAAGGTGAAGGATAAGTTCCTGCATTTGGCCCCTCCTACAACTAAGAAAGAGGCACAACCTCTAGTGGGCCTATTTGGATTTTGGAGGCAACACATTCCTCATTTGGGTGTGTTACTCCAGCCCATTTATCAAGTGACCCAAAAGGCTGCCAGTTTTGAGTGGGGTCCAGAACAGGAGAAGGCTCTGTGATAGGTCCAGGCTGCTGTGCAAGCTGCTCTGCCACTTGGGCCATATGACCCAGCAGACCCAATGGTGCTTGAGGTGTCAGTGGCAGATAGGGATGCTGTTTGGAGTCTTTGACAGGCCTCCATAGGTGAATTACAAGGGAGGTCTCTAAAATTTTGGAGCAAGGCCCTGCCATCTTCTGCAGATAACTACTCTCCTTTTGAGAGACAGCTATTGGTCTGTTACTGGGCTTTGGTGGAAACTGAATGTTTGGCTATGGATCCTCAAGTCACCATGTGATCTGAATTGCCTATCATGAACTGGATGCGTTCTGACCTATCTAGCCATAAAGTGGGTCATGCACAGCAGCATTCCATCATCAAATGAAAGTATACGTGATCGGGCTGGAGAAGGTCCTGAAGGCACAAACACCCATGAAGTGCCTTCATGAAGTTACATGAAGAAGTGGCTCAAATGCCCATGGTCTCCACTCTTGCCACCCTGCCTCCTCTCCCCTAGCCTGCACCAGTGGCCTCATGGGGGAGTTCCCTATGATTAGTTGACAGAGGAAGAGAAGACTAAGGCCTGGTTCACAGATGATTCTGCATGATATGCAAGCACTACCCAAAAGTGGACCACTGCATTACAACCCTTTTCTAGGACATCCCTGAAGGACAGTGGTGAAGGGAAATCTTTCCAGTAGGCAGAATTTCGAGCAGTGCACCTGGTTGTGCACTTTGCCTGGAAGGAGAAATGTCCAGATGTGCGATTATATACTGATTCATGAGCTATAGCCAATGGTTTGACTGTATGGTCAGACACTTGGAAGAAGCATGATTGGAAAATTGGTGACAAAGAAATTTGGGGAAGAGATAAGTGGATGGACCTTTCTGAGTGGTTGAAAACTGTGAAGATATTTGTATCCCATGTGAGTGCTCACCAACAAGTGACCTCAGCGGAGGAGGATTTTAATAATCAAGTGGATAAGATGACCCATTCTGTGGACATCACTCAGTCTCTTTTCCCAGCCACCTCTCTTATTGCCCAATGGACCCATGAACTAAGTGACCATGGTGGCAAGAATGGAGGTTACACATGGGCTTAGCAACATGGACTTCCACTCACCAAGGCTGACCTGGCTACCGCCACTGCTGAGTGCTCAATTTGCCAGCAGCAGATACCAACACTGAACCCTCGATATGGCATCATTCCTCAGAGTGATCAGCCAGCTATCTGGTGGCANTGAGTGCTCACCAACAAGTGACCTCAGCGGAGGAGGATTTTAATAATCAAGTGGATAAGATGACCCATTCTGTGGACATCACTCAGTCTCTTTTCCCAGCCACCTCTCTTATTGCCCAATGGACCCATGAACTAAGTGACCATGGTGGCAAGAATGGAGGTTACACATGGGCTTAGCAACATGGACTTCCACTCACCAAGGCTGACCTGGCTACCGCCACTGCTGAGTGCTCAATTTGCCAGCAGCAGATACCAACACTGAACCCTCGATATGGCATCATTCCTCAGAGTGATCAGCCAGCTATCTGGTGGCAGGTTGATTATATTGGACCTCTTCCATCATGGCGAGGGCAGAGGTTTGTGCTCACTGGAACAGACACTTACTCTGGATATGGGTTTGCCAATCCTGCATGCAATGTTTCTGCCAAGACTCCATCCATGGACTCATGGAATGCCTTATCCACCATCATGGTATTCCACACAGCATTGCCTCTGACCAAGGCACTCACTTTACAGCTAAAACAGTGCAGCAGTGGGCTCATGCTCATGTAATTCACTGGTTTTACCATGTTCCCCATCATCCCGAAACAGCTGGATTGACAGAACAGTGAAATGGCCTTTTGAAGTCACAATTACATTGTCAACAGTGTACACTGACATTACTTTGCAGGGCTGGGGCAAAGCTCTCCAGAAGCCCATGTATGCTCTGAAAAAGTGTCCAATATATGTTACTGTTCCTCCCATAGACAGGATTCATGGGTCCAGGAATGAAGGGATGCAAGTGGAAATGGCACCACTCACCATCACCCCTAGTGCTCCAATAGCAAAATTGTTTCCTGTTCCTGCGATATTACATTCTGCTGGTCTAGAGGTCTTAGTTCCAGATGGAGGAATACTGCCACCAGGAGACACGACAATTATTCCATTAAACTGGAAGTTAAGATTGCCACCTGGACACTTTGGGTTCCTCCTACCTTTAAGTCCACAGGCTAAAAAGGGAGTTACAGTGTTGGCTGGGGTGACTGACCCGGACCATCAAGATGAAATTATTCTACTGCTCCATAACAGAGGTATGCATGGAATACAGGAGATCCATTAGGGCGTCTCTTAGTATTACCATGCCCTGTGATTAAGGTCAATAGGAAACTACAATAGCTCAATCCAGGCAGGACTACAAATGGTCCAGACTCCTCAGGAATGAAGGTTTGGGTCACTACACCAGGAAAAAAACATGATCTGCTGAGGTGTTTGCTGAAGGCAAAGGGAATACAGAATGGGCAGTAGAAGAAGGTAGTCATCAATACCAGCTACAACCACATGACCAGCTTCAGAAATGAGGACTGTAACTGTCATGAGTATTTCCTCCTTTTGTTAAAATCATGTTTGTATATGTGTACACTACTTAGTACATGTACTAAGAAAATATCTTCATTTTATTTCCTTTGACTTCATCATGCGACATAAGATTTATTGACTCCATATCAGCATTGAAGTATTGTTAACTTTACGTAATAGTATTTGAGTTGGGGATTGGTGCATTTCTGGTTGTACTAAAGATAATTGTATTATGTTAGGTGTAATTATGACCTTATTATTGTCTTTATTTAAAGATTATGTATGATCTCAGGAGATGTGTATGGGTTTAAGTTGACAAAGGTAGACATGTGAAGGTT
Organism: Rhinopithecus bieti; assembly: GCF_001698545.2. NCBI lineage: Eukaryota > Metazoa > Chordata > Mammalia > Primates > Cercopithecidae > Rhinopithecus > Rhinopithecus bieti. The sequence goes on along the minus strand of NW_016803608.1, from coordinate 527,448 downwards.
AATACTGAGTGTCAACTTGATTGAATTGAAGGATGCAAAATATTGATCCTGGGTGTGTCTGTGAGGGTGTTGCCAAAGAAGATTAACATTTAAGTCAGTGGCTTGGGAAGGCAGACTCACCCTGTGGGCACAATGTAATCAGCTGCCGCCGAATATAAAGCAGGCAGAAAAACGTGAAAAAGTGAGACTGGCCTAGCTTCCCAGTCTACATCTTTCTCCCATGCTGGATGCCTCCTGCCCTCGAATGCAGGACTCCAGGCACCCAGCCGACTTATTCTTTTAATACCTGCATGATATACGATTTTGTGGAAGCACAAGCCTTCTGCTGATGGTATTCATAGTGGCTCTAAAGTATTGGGACCACAACTAATGTGCAGCAGGGCATTTTCAGGGTAATTATTTTAATTTTTAAGATATATGGTACTAAAATGGCTGTCATAAAAGGATAAAATTTATTTTAAAAATGATTTTCCTGTAGCACTGTTCTTCAGACACTTATTTCTCTCTATTGATGAGCATGTTTGTTTAAATATTATAAGTCCTTCTGAAATCACAAATGCAAGATGCTTATTCTTTATTAACTATCATTTATGAAAGAATAATATTAGAAAACATTTCTAAGATTGAGTTCCTAAAAAAAGTTTTGTTGAGCATGGCTTAGTGTTTTGTAAATGCATCTATTTGGAATTCATATTTTATTTTCATGATTCATTCCACTATTTTCTAAATTTAGAAGTTACGTTAAGGCTACTATTAGAGAAGAAAGAAAACCTGAAGAGAAGTTAGATTTTCAGGAATGAAAATGTGGAATGCTAAACAGTTAAGCAGCATTTAGTCTACATCTTTCAAATTTTAAATAGCTCTTCATATTTTATTTCACCACATGACATGTATTCAAGTTGGATGAATGTGCCAGATGCTACATTTATACTTAACTGAAAAATTACCCAGTAGCAATTTAGAATTCAGCCGACATCATCATATTAGTAACTTTTTATTGTTTGTATGAATTAGCTCATACTTCTCTTCCTAAGTGTCATGGCTTCTCTATGATTGAGGCTCAGTCTGTAGCTATTCTTTGTTTTTAATTGGTCATTTAATCAAAATTTAAGCTTTTATTCCTAATCTTTCATGGATTATTTCACTGACTATAAATAATGCTATTTTATCTTTTCCTTTTTAAAAATGATATCACTTTAAGGCACTTAGGCTTACATTAAATTAAGGGAGACATATTTGGACTGATATAAATGGACTAGACATTTATACATGCAAATTGGTTAACTATACTTCTAACATTCGTTTATTTCTGTATCAGGCCTAGAATGTGGAAAAGATGTAGGAGTAATTATCCCAAATGTTTTAAAAGTTGGATTATATTGGAACAGTGTCTGACAAATCTGGAGAAGACAATGCAATTGACATTGATTGACACGATCCCTACTTTGAAAATAACCAGCCAATCTACTTAACAGAAATTGCAAAGGAATACTGTTTAAATCCCGTATTTTTTCAAGGACATCCAATTTTATTATTGTAAACTTTAAAAATAAATGTTCTTTTAGAAAATGGAAAACAAGCATAATAAAATATGGCAATTTCACCAGAGGAAAACTATAGTAACCAAATTTGGACATGTACTGGAACGTTCTTCTGAACAAAATGAACTCTCTTAAACTTGACAAAGGGTAGGGTGAGAGCATGTAGACTTATTGAGGAAAGATACTAACAAAATCGTTTGCAATATTAAAAAAACTCAATATACCAACAACAAATTTTAAAAATCCAGTCATTAAAAGGCTTATATATGGATTTCCATAAGCTTCAGACTTAATCCTCAACATACTTGAAAGTAATAATACTAAACTTCTTAGCAATAGTTTTATCTTCTGCTCCTTGCTTCTAATACTTATTTAAAAAACGGATTTTCAACATACTTCTGCCATTTTAATCATCCAACAATGATAAATATTTATTATGTGCTAACTCCTATATGCTGTATACTTGCAGCACTCAAGCTAGATTTACTTTTGCTGGGGGGGGGGGGCAGTAAATGAAAATTTCAATTCAATATTAATTGAAGTGCAACAAAATACTTGTTGATTTTTTTTTTTAATTTAAAAGTGTGACTGTTCCGCCCTTCTACTAATCTCTTACTAATCAGTTTCTACCCTGATAAAAATCACATAATCTTTTAGACCTGCAGTTGCATCATGTAAAAATTTTGGAACACAAATAATCAAATGATAGACAGAGCTGATGTTGAAAAGCATTCTTTCTTTACAAACACATGGAATTACAGAAAACGTATTACCATTTTATAGCTGCATAAAATCACATAGCTGAGTTTCAAAACAGGAAAGTCAAATCTCTAGGAGCTGGAAATAAAGTGGAAACAAGCAATGGCAAGTGGGAATTGAAGCTGTGTGGCCCATTATGGCAAATGCTTTAGAGGCTAGGAATTTTTTGGCAACACAAAACAGGACTTAAAGTTACAAACCATGTACTAGAGGGGCTGGCTATTCCTCAGCTCTTTGCATAAAACCAGGAGCTGCAAACATACATCCCATTGGATACACTCGTCCTTTTTATCCCAGGGAAGGGTATAAATTATGGTCACTCATCCTGTACCACGTATGGAAATACTACTATCAAGAAGCCTCTGACTTTCATGATACTTTTGGAAACGCTCAGCCAAAAAACTAGGTAAAATATGCTCTGTAATTATGAATACTGTATCTCTTAATAGAGCCAACAATAAAATCATCCCAAAGAAAATGCAGTATCTCTAAAAAGACCGATTACCACGGGGAAGTGCTCTTTTACTTATGAATGAGAAACTACTATGGGTCTTCCTCTCTTGACAAAACAACTAGAAAACAGGAAAAATAGCTGAAAAACCTATTTTCAGAAATTGTTTAACAGGAATCATAGGACTAGGATTCCTAATAGAAGGGAAGCATATAAAATGAAATCTATAGGTGCCCTTAGCTTTCTGCCTAGGAGAATTTCTAGACTGCAGGGAAGGGAGGAGAAATACAAACAAAGCCCTATGGTCCTAATGGGTTGAAAAAACCAAGACCAGAGATCAAGAAGCTGAGGTGGCTAGAATTTACTGGGAAGATTTCCAGGGAAGAAGTTGCTATGACAAAAAGTGTTCCAGAGATCTATATAAGGTCCTTGAGTCTTTGGCTGAATACAAATCTGTAAACATAATGGTAGAACTTTATTAAGTCAGGTAAAGAAAAACTACCCGGGAGAGAAAAATTAACGGAGAACCAGAAGCTGAATAACTCACAGAACTTACACAGGGCTAGGAATTATTTGAGTTCCTATTAGTCAAAGTGGAGCAATCTCACTGAATACATAATGCGGTCACTAGAAATCCCAAAAAGGTCATGCCTTAGTAGTGGGGGCTAAAGGTAATTCTAGACCCACTCTAAAAAAGCTTTAGAATATGCCTGAAAATTATGCTGATCTGCAAGGAATTTAAATGCCTGCCAGAACAAAGTCCACCATTACTTAAATGAAATCCAGCACTTACCAACATAAAATTCATGTCTGACATTCAAAGAATTACTAGACATTTGAAGAAAGCAGGAAAATGTGATCCTTAACCAGAAGAAAAATATGTCAATAAAAACAGACACAGAAATGAGAATGATCATGGAATTAGCAGGCAAGGCTTTAAAATTATTTTATACATGAACACATATGGAATATGTATATATAGGTATTAAATATTCTCCATGATGTAAAGGAAAATATAAAATTAATGACGGAAAGAACCAAACAGCACTTCTAGAGATGAAACTTTTATAGGATGGAATAACATGCAGGTTAGACACTGAAGAAGCAAAGATTAAAGATTTTGAAGACAAAATAATATAAACATTAAAAATGAAGCAAAAGTGACTGAAAAGAAAAATGAACAGAGGCTCAGTGAACTATGGGAAAGCAGTCACATGCATGCACCTGCATGTGTACACACACACACACACACACACACACATACACTTGAAGTCCCAGAAAAAGAGGAGAAAAGAAAATATGTAAATACCTAGTGGCCAAAAAATATCCCAAAATGATGAAAACTAAATGCCCACAGATCTAAGAAGCTCAAAGAAACTCAAGCAGGATAAATTCAAAGATGCTCACACCAAAACACATTACAAATTGTGCAAAACTAGTAATAAAAAGAAAATATTCAAGACCAGAAGAAAAAATAAAAACACGTTTATTCACAGAGGAACCAAGAAAAGAATGACTGTGTGATTCTCACTAGAAACTGATTAAGCCAAGTTATACTGAAATGATATATGAGTGTGAAGGGTGGGGAAGCAGGATATAGAACTCTATATTTAGTAAAAAGATTTTTCTGAGGGAGTTGTCAAGATGGTCGAATAGGAACAGCTCGGGTCTGCAGCTCCCAGCATGATCAACACAGAAGATGGTGATTTCTGCATTTCCAACTGAGGTACCTGATTCATCTCATTGGGACTGGCTGGACAGTGGGTACAGCCCACAGAGGGCGAGTTGAAGCAGGGCAGGGCATTGCCTCACCCAAGAAGCACAAGGGGTCAGGGGATTTCTCTTTCCTAGCCAAGGAAGCCGTGACAGACTACCTGGAAAAACAAGACACTCCTCACCCAAATACTGCACTTTTCCCAAGGTATTAGCAACTGGCAGACAAGGTGATTCTCTCCCATGCCTGGCTTGGTGGGTCCCACACCCACGGAGCCTTGCTCACTGCTAGCACAACAGTCTGAGAGCGATCTGCGAGGGGTGTGCGCCATTGCTGAGGGTTGAGTAGGTAAAAAAAAAATGGCTGGGAAGCTCGAACTGGGCAGAGCCAACCGCAGCTCAACTAGATGTACTGCCTCTAGACTCCACCTCTGTGGGCAGGGCACAGCTGAACAAAAGGCAGCAGACAATTTCTGCAGACTTAAACATCCCCGTCTGACAGCTCTAAAGAGAGCAGTGTTTCTCCCAGCACAGCATTTGAGCTCTGAGAATGAATAGACTGTCTCCTCAAGTAAGTCCCTCACCACCATGTAGACTAACTGGGAGACACCTCCCAGTAGGGGCCAACAGACACCTCATATAGGCAGTTGCCTCTCTGGGACAAAGCTTCCAGAGGAAGAATCAGGCAACAATATTTGCTGTCCTGCAATATTTGCTGATCTGCAGCCTCTGCTGGTGATACCCAGGCAAACAGGGTCTGGAGTGGAATTCCAGCAAACTCCAACAGACCTCCAGCTGAGGGACATACAGAAAGGAATAACATCAACATCAACAAAAGTTCATCTATACCAAAACCCCATCTGTAGGTCACCAACATCAAAGACCAAAGGTAGATAAAACCACAAAGATAGGGAGAAAACAGCAGAAAAGTTGAAAATTCTAAAAATCATAGTGTGTCTTCTCCTCCAAAGGACTGCAGCTCCTCTCCAGCAATGGAACTAATCTGGACGGAGAATGACTTTGACGAGTTGACAGAAGTAGGCTTCAGAAGGTCAGTAATAACAAACTTCTCCAAGCTAAAGGAGGATGTTTGAACCCATCACAAGGAAGCTAAAAACCTTGAAAAAAGATTAGACGAATGGCTAACTAGAATAAACAGTGTAGAGAAGACCTTAAATGACCTAACGGAGCTGAAAACCATGGCCTGAGAACTTCGTGATGCATGCACAAGCTTCAATAGCAGATTTGATCAAGTGGAAGAAAGGGTATCAGTGATTGAAGATCAAATTAATGAAATGAAATGAAAAGACAAAGTTAGAAATAAAAAAGTAAAAACAAACAAAGCCTCCAAAATATAATGTGACCATGTGAAAAGACCAAATCTATGTTTGATTGGTGTACCTGAAAGTGACAGGGAGAATAGAACCAAGTTGGAAAACATTCTTCAGAAAATTATCCAGGAGAACTTCCCCAATCTAGCAAGGCAGGCCAACATTCAAACTCAGGAAATACAGAGAACACCACAAAGATATTCCTCGAGAAGAGCAACCCCGAGACACATAATTGTCAAATTCACCAAGGTTGAAATGAAGGAAAAAGTGTTAAGCGCAGCCAGAGAGAAAGGTCGAGTTACCCACAAAGGGAAGTCCTTCAGACTAACAGCAGATCTCTTGGCAGAAACCCTACATGCCAGAAGAGAGTGGGGGCCAATATTCAACATTCTTAAAGAATTTTGAACCCAGAATTTCATATCCAGCCAAACTAAGCTTCATAAGTGAAAGAGAAATAAAATCCTTTACAGACAAGCAAATGCTGAGAGATTGTTGTCACCACCAGTCCTGCCTTACAAGAGCTCCTGAAGGAAGCACTAAACATGCAAAGGAAAAACCAGTACCAGCAACTGCAAAAACATGCCAAATTGTAAAGACTATTGATGCTATGAAGAAACTGCATCAATTAACAGGCAAAGTAACCAGTGAACATCATAATGACAGGATCAAATTCACACACAACAATATTAACCTTAAGTGTAAATGGGCTAAATGACCCAATTAAAAGACACAGACTGGCAAATTGGATAAAGAGTCAAGATCCATCAGTGTGCTGTATTCAGGAGACCCATCTAAAGTGCAAAGATGCACATAGGCTAATAAAAGAGGATGGAGGAAGATCTACCAAGCAAATGGAAAGGAAAAAAAAAA
>NW_016803608.1:496388-518798 GCF_001698545.2 Rhinopithecus bieti | reverse complement strand
TCTTCAAACAACCCCATCAAAAAGTGGGCAAAGGATATGAACAGACATTTCTCAAAAGAAGACATTCATACAGCCAACAGACACATGAAAAAATGCTCATCATCACTGGCCATCAGAGAAATACAAATCAAAACCACAATGAGATACCATCTCACACCAGTTAGAATGGCAATCATTAAAAAGTCAGGAAACAACAGGTGCTGGAGAGGATGTGGAGAAATAGGAACACTTTTACACTGTTGGTGGGATTGTAAACTAGTTCAACCATTATGGAAAACAGTATGGCAATTCTTCACGGATTTAGAACTAGAATTACCATTTGATCCAGCAATCCCACTACTGGGTATATACCCAAAGGATTATAAATCATGCTGCTATAAAGACACATGCACAAGTATGTTTATTGTGGTACTATTCACAATAGCAAAGACTTTAAACCAACCCAAAAGTCCATCAATGATAGACTGAATTAAGAAAATGTGGCACATATACACCATGGAATACTATGCAGCCATAAAAAAGATGAGTTCATGTCCTTTGAAGGGACATGGATGAAGCTGGAAACCATCATTCTCAGCAAACTATCACAAGGACAGTAAACCAAACACCACATGTTCTCACTCATAGGTGGAAATTGAACAATGAGATCACTTGGACACAGTGCGGGGAACATCATACACTGGCGTCTGTTGGGAGATGGAGAGGTTTGGGGAGGGATAGCATTGGGAGAAATGCCTAATGTAAATGATGGGTTGATAAGTGCAGCAAACCAACATGGCATATGTATACCTACATATCAAATCTGCACGTTGTGCACATGTACCCTAGAACTTAAAGAATAAAAAAAAAATTCATAAAGGAAGGTGAAAAAAATAATTTTTAGACAAAAATAAATCTTGGAAAATTCATTGCCAGAATAACTTCATTACAGGATATGTTGTAGTAAGTTCTTCGGTCAGAAAGAAACAGACATGATATGGAATCTTGGATCTACACAAAACTGAAGAGTACTCAGAATGGAAAACAGGTCTAACGTAGGTCTAAAACATAACAGTGAAATGTTCTGGGGGTTTTGTAACATTTCCAGAAGTAAAATAGACATAGATCTAAAAAGCAAAATGACAACAGCACAAAGTACAGAAGGGATAGATGAAAATAAACTGTAAGTTTCTTACATGGAAAGCAGTATATTATTTGAAGATACACTATAATAAATTAAAGATGGATACTGATAACAGAAAAAACACTAAGAAATCATAGAAGTAGACATAATAATAAGCTAACTGTAAAAATAAAATGGAGTAATAATAAAATACTCAATCCCCTCCAAAAAGGAAAAAAGGAATAAGAAAAAATGGGACAAATGAGAATAAAACGGGAAGATGGTAGATTTAAACCATATTGAGAACTGCATTAAATATAAATGCCTAACTACTTCATGAGACAAAGAACATCTCACAAGGGGAAATAGAAAAAGTTTTGGAAATGAAAATGACATTTCAGAATATAAAAATTAATGAAGCATTTCTAAAATGTTACTTTGAGGAAAATGCATGGATTTAAATGATTGTATTAATAAAAATAAATGTCAAAAAACGACATTTAAATTTGGATTAAGAAATCACAAAAAGGAGAGGGATAGCAGACAAGGTGACAGAGGATAGGAGACAGGATAATGTGCCACTCCCACTTGGACAGACATAATAGCATATGGAGAATTACACTATGATTTTTTGCTTCAAGAACCATTGCAGGGATGTACCAGGAAAACCAAAATAATTCACAGGTTCTTTGAAAGAAGTGGCACAACAGTGCAAATTCTGGAAAAACAGGTAAAAAACTGAGTTCCCAAAGTGTGAGGCGGGGAAACCTGCCTCCAAACACAAAGTTCCCCTGGGGAATCTGCACATTCAGATCACAGGAGAAGGATTTAACCTTACCTAGAGCTGAAACAGATTTAGGGAGTCATGTGGAATGTAAAAGTAGAAAGTAATGGGAGGTGCCTGAAAGGCACTCCCAGTCTCCAGCTCAAGTTCCCCCAGGGAAGCCATCCCTGACTATACTTCACAGAGGCTCTCAAGGGAGGCAGCAAGTGGAATTGGGGAGGGGTCACAGGGCAAAGGAAGCTTCCAAGTGAAATTGGTAGTGTTTTCAACTGGGCACAATTTTCTTGAGTGGAATTGAGGAGATGAGCAGGAGTTGCTGTAGACACAAATGCAGGAGTGCAGGAGCTGCCACTTGCTTTCTCAGTAGGGAAGCTCAGGGCCTGGGGCAAGGTCTGAGTGGGGCACTGCAGGAGTGAGACTGGCCCGCCAACTGCATGGGAGCTCTGTGAGGCCTCTTGCTACTGGCTATCCCCCACTTCCCTGGCAAACTATATGATACAGCAGAAGTGGCCAAGATCCCTTCTGGAACATAATCTCGTTGACCTGAGAACCACCTTTTATCCCTCACAGTGGCCATGGCAAGCCCTGCCCAAGGAGAGTTTGAGTCCAGACTTGCCTAACCCTGTCTCTACCTGATAGTATTTCTCTACCTCCGTTGGTAGCCAAACACAAAAGACAGAAACTCTTGGGAGTTTTACGACCCCACCTATCACCTGAGAAACCAACGTACCTCCCCTGGACAACTTAGGGCAAGCTTAGATCCCCCTACTACTACTGCAGCTGGTGTTCTCTTGAAAGTACCACCTCCTGGCTGGAGGCCAACCAACTCAAGCCATTACAGCAACTCATGACAGAATAACCTTGATCCTAGGAAGGAGACGACAACACCTAATTCCACTGCCTGCAACATATTAGCTAACCAGAGGTCCTGAGTGTGTCCATGTGAAAACTTCACTGTTAATATCAGCATTTAAGAAAGCCAGCATACTAAATGTATCTATAATCAAGGAGTCTCACCGTCCACTTCATTTCCCTGCCACTTCTACCAGAGCAGGAGCTGGTATCCATAGCTAGGAGACATGAAGAGGGATCACATCATAGGACTGTTTGCAGACATTCCCTAGCAACAGGCTGGAGCCTAGTGGCCTCTCTGGGTGGCTAGACCCAGAAGTGTGATAACAATCTCTGTAGTCCAGCTCTCAGGATGCCCCATTGCTATGGGAAGGGGGAGAACACCACTTCAAAGGATCACCCCATGGGACAAGATAATCTGAACATCAGGCATTGAGTTTCGGACCTCTCCACAGAAATAGTGTACCCAACTGAGAAGAAAACAGAAAAGTAATTCTGTTAATATGACAAAACAGGGTTCTATTAGTATAACACCCCCCAAAAGATTACACTAGCTCCCCAGCTACGGATGTGAACCAAGAAGAAATCTCAGACTTGCCAGATAAAGAATTCAGAAAGTTGATTATCAAGCTACTTAAGGAAATACCAGAGAAAGGTGAAATCAACTTAAGGAAAATTTTTAAACAATATTGGTTATAGAAGAAAAACTCTCCAGAGAAATAAGTGTCATAAAGAAAAAACAGTCACAACTTCTGGACACGAAAGATACACTTAGAGAAATGCAAAACACACTGAAAAGTTCAACAGTAGAATAGAACAAGTAGAAGAAAGAACATCAGAGCTTGAAGAAAGGGCTTTCAAATTAACCCAATCTGACAAAGACAAAGATAAAAGAATTTTAAAAAAATGAATGAAACCACCAAGAAATTTGAGATTATATTAAACATCCAAACCTGAGACTAATTCATGTTCCTGAGGAGAAAGAGAAATTTAAAAGTTTGGAAAACTTATTTCAGGGAATAATTGAGGAAAACTTCCCTGGCCTTGCTAGAGATCTAGACATCCAAATAAAAGAAGCTCAAAAAACACCCAGGAAATTCATCACAAAAAGATAATCACCGAGGCACATAGTCATAAGGTTATCTAAAGTCTAGATGAACAAAAGAATCTTGAGCTGTAAGACGAAAGTGCCTGATAACCTCTAAAAGAAAAACTTATCAGATTAACAGCAGATTTCTCAGCAGAAACCTTAAAAGCCAGAAGGAACTGGGGTCCCATCTTTACTCTCCTAAAACAAAACCATTACCAGCCAAGAACTTTGTATTTGGCAAAACTAAGCTTCATAAATGAAGGAGAGATAGTCTTTTTCAAACAAACAAATACTGGGAGAATTTGCCACTATCAAGCCAGTACTACAAGAAATGTTAAAAGGAGTTCTAAATTTTTTTTTTTTTGAGACAGAGTCTCACTCTGTCACCCATGCTGGAGTGCAGTGGCATGATCTCGGCTCACTGCAATGTCTGCCTCCTGGGTTCAAGTGATTCTCCTGCCTCAGCCTCCTGAGTAACGAGGACTACAGGTGCATGCCATCATGCCCAACTAGTTTTTGTATTTTTAGTAGAGACAGGATTTTGCCATGTTGGTCAGGCTGGTCTTGAACTCCTGACCTCAAGTGATCCACCTGCCTTGGCCTCCCAAAGTGCTTGGATTACAGATGTGAGCCACCGCACCTGGCCTAGTTCTAAATCTTGAAACAAACGCTGGAAATATACCAAAATAGAACCTGCTTAAAGCATAAATATCACAGGGCCTACAAAACGATAACACAATGAAAAAAATAACAGAAAGTATAAAGGCAACAACTTGCATAATGAATAGAACAATACCTCACATTTCAATACTAATGTTGAATGTAAATGGCCTAAATGCTTCACTTAAAAGATACAAAATGGATAAATATCAACCAACCAAGTATCTGCTGTCTTCAAGAGACTCACCTAAAACATAAGCACCCACATAAACTTAAGGTATAGGGGTGGAAAAAGATATTCCATGCAAATGGAAACCAGAAGCAAGCAGGAGTAGCTATTCTTCAATTCTTGTATCAAACAAAACAGACTTTAAAGCAACAACAGTAAAAAAAATAAATAAATAAAAAATAAAAAAAAGACAAAGAGGGACATTATATAATAATAAAATGACTAGTCTGACAGGAAAATATCACATCCTAAATGTATATGCACCTAACACTGGCACTCCCAAATTTATAAAACGATTACTACTAGTCCTAAGAAATGAGACAGATGGCAGCACAGAAATAGTGGGGGACTTCAATGCTCTACTGACAGCACTGGACAGGTGATTAAGACAGAAAGTCAACAAAGAAACAATGGACTTAACAGATATTTACAGAACATTCTATCCAACAACTGCAGAGTATACATTCTTTTCTTCAGCACATGGAACATTCTCCAAGATGGACCATACGATAGGTCACAAAACAAGCCTCAATACATTTAAGAAAATCAAAATTATATAAAGTATCCTCTCAGACCATAGTGGAAAAAACCTGGAAATTAACTCCAAAAGGAACTCTTAAAACTATACAAATACATGGAAATGAAATAATTTTCTCTTGAATGATCTTTGGGTCAACAATGAAATCAAGATGGAAATTTAAAAATTCTCTGAGTTGAAGAAATAGTGATACAATGTATCAAAACCTCTGGGATACAGTAAAAGCTGTGCTAAGAGGAAAGTTTATAGCATTAAAAGCCCACATCACAAAGTCTGAAACAGTGCAAACAGACAATCTCAACCTCAAGCTCACACCTCAAGGAAGTAGAGAAACAAGAACAAACCAAACCCAAACCCAGCAGAATAGAAGAAATAATAAAGACCAGAGCAGAACTAAATGAAATTGAAACAAATACAAATACAAAAGACAAATGACACAAAAAGTTGTTTCTTTGGAAAGATAAGCAAAATTTATACACCAATAGTGAGATTAACCAAGAAAAGAAGAGAGAAGATCCAAGAAAACTCAATTAGAAATAAAAGGGAGATATTACAACTGATACCACATAAATACAAAAGACTATTCAAGGCTGCTATAAATACCTTTACACACAGAAACTAGAGAATCTAGAGGAGATGGATACATTTCTGAAAATATACAACCCTCTTAGATTAAATCAGGAAGAAATAGAAGCTCTGAACAGACCAAAAACAAGTAGCAAGACTGAAACAATAATTTAAAAATTGCCAACAAAAAATGTCCAGGACCAGATGGATTCATGGCTGAGTTCTATCCAACATTCAAAGAAGAAATGGTAACAATCTTACTGAAACTACTCCAAAAGATGGAGAGCAAGGCAATCCTCCCTAAATAATTCTATGAAACCAGTATCATGTTAATACCAAAACCAACAAAGGACATAACAAAAAAGAAAACTACAGACCAATACTGTGATGAACATAGATCCGAAAATCCTCAAGAAAATACTAGCTAACTTAATCCAACAGCATATCAAAAAGATAATACACCATCATCAAGTGGGTTTTATACCAGGGATCAGGGATAGTTTAACAATAAATGTGATACACCATATAAACAGTATTAAAACAAAAATCATATCATCTCAATAGATACACAAAAAGCATTTGACAAAATCCAGCATCCTTTATGATTGAAACCCTCAGCAAAATTGGCATTGAAGGGACATATCTCAAGATCATAAAAGCCATTTATGACAAACTTATGGCCAATATTATATGGAATGGGAAAAGGTTGAAAGCGTTTGCCCTGAGAACTGGGACAAGACAAGGATACCCACTTTCACCACTCGTGTTTAACAGTATGGGAAATCCTAGACAGAGCATCAGACGAGAAAAAGAAATAAAGTTCATTCAAATCAGTAAAGAGGAAGTCAAGCTGCTGCTTTTTACTGATGATATGATCGTATACCTAGAAATCTCTACTCAATGAAAAAGCTCCTACATCTGATAAATGAATTCAGCAAAATATCAGGATACAAAAATCAATGTAAACAAATCAGCAGCACAGCTATGCACCAACACCAACCAAGCTGAGAAAAAAATCAAGAACTCAACCCCCTTTTACAATATCTGCAAAACAAACAAACAAACAAACAAAAACAACTTAGAAGATGCCAACTGGGAAGGGAAGGGGCCAATACGGCCAAGTAGAAACAGCTCCGGTCTGCAGCTCCCACCGAGAGAAACGTAAACAGCAAGTGAATTCTGCATTTCTAAATGAGATACTGAGATTCTCTCATTGGGACTGACTAGGTGGTTGCTGCGACCCATGGAGTGCAAGGAAAAGCAGGGTAGGGTGATGGTTTACTCAGGAGCTTCATGGGGCAAAGGGACCTCCCTCCCCTAGTGAGGGATTGTGCTACCCACCTGGAGAAGGATGCTTTTCCCACGGAGATTTTCAATCCATGGATCGGAAGATTCCCTCATGTTCCCACACTACCAGAGCCCTGGGACCCAAGAACAAAGCTGTGCAGACCCATGGCAGCTGCTAGGGTAGGCAGCCACTTGGGGCAGGCATTGAGCTGCATTTTTTGCATACTTTGGCAGCTCCTGGAACTCCAGTGAGGCAGGAGATCCATCCACTCTTGTGGAAAGGGGGCTGAAGTTAGGGAGCAAAGCAGACTCACTTAGCAGGTCCCACTTCCACAGAACCCTGCAAGCGAAGATCTACTGGCTTGGAATCTCCTCTGGCCAGCACAGCAACCTGGAGTTGGCCTAAGATGACAGAGTTCCCAAGGGGAGGAAGGGGTAACTGCCATTACTGTGGATCTAGTCAGCGGCTTTCCCTTGCCAGTGCTAGGGAGACTGTGAGGTTCGGACTGAGCAGAATTTCCCACAGGTCAGTGCAGTGGCTATGGCAAATCATGGCCGGACTGCTTCTTTAGGTGGGAACCAGATCCATATCTCCTCACTGGGCAGGGCCTCTCTGCAGGAATCCCAGCAACTCCAGTCAGGGGTTTATTAGACAGAACTTTCATCTCCCCAGGTCAGAGGACTTGAGGGGAGGGATGGCCGTGATCTCAGGTTCAGCAGACTTAATCTTTCCTGCCTGCTGGCATTGAAGAGTCCAGGCAATCTGGACTAGGGGGATTCCCCCCGACGCAGTGAAGCCACACTGTTAAGGGGCAGCTAGACTGCCTCCTTAAGTGGGTCCCTGATACTGTGCCTCCTGACTAGGTGAGATCTCCCAAGAGAGGTTGCCAGACACTTTGTACAGGAGAGTTCTGGCTGGCATCAGGTCAGTGCCCCTTTGGGATGAAGCTTCCAGATTAAGGAGCAGGCAGCAATCTTTACTGTTCTGCAGCCTGCACCAGTGATACCCAGGAAAACAAAGTTTGGAGTGGACCTTCAGCAAACTGCAGCAGACCTGCAGAAGAGGGGCCTGTTAAAAGGAAAACAAACAGCAACGACAACACCACCACCAAGAAAAAAGATGACACAAAAACACCATCCAAAGGTGAACGCTTCAAAGATCAAAGGTAGATAAATCCACAAAGATGAAGAAAAACCTATGTGAAAATGCTGAAAATTCCAAAGGCCAGAATGTCTCTTTTCCTCCAAATGATCACAACACCTCTCCAGCAAGGGCACAGAACGGGGTTGAAGCTGAGATGGATGAATTGACAGAAGCAGGCTTCAGAAAACAAGTAATAATGAACTTCGCTGAGCTAAAGGATTATCTTCTAACTCAATGCAAAGAAGCTAAGAATCATGATAAAAGATTACAAGAACTGTTAACTAGAATAACCAGTTTATAGAGGAACATAAATGACCCAATGGAGCTGAAAAACACAGCATGAGAACTTCATGATACAAATGCAAGTACCAATAGCTGAATCAAACAAGTGGAGGAGAGAGTGTCAGAGCTTGAAGACTATCTTTCTGAAATAAGGCAAACAGACAAGATTAGAGAGAAAAGAATGAAAAGGAACAAACCAAAGCTATGAGAACTATGGGAGTATATAAAAAGACCAAACCTATGACTGATTGGAGTACCTGAAAGAGATAGGGAGAATGGAACCAAGATGGAAAACACACTTCAACTATCATGCAGGAGAACTCCCCCAACCTAGCAAGACAGGCCAACATTCAAATCCAGGAAATCCAGAGAACCCCAATAAGATACTCCATGTGAATAACCCCAAGACACATAATCATCAGGTTCTCCAAGGTTGAAATGAAGGAAAATATGTTACGGGCACCCAGAGAGAAATGCAAATTCACCTACAAAGGAAAGCCCTTTAGACTAACAATGGACTTCTCAGCAGAAACCCTGTAAGCCAGAAGAGATTGGAGGCCAATATTCAACATTCCTAAGAAAAGGATTTCCAACCCGGAATTTCACATCCAGCCTAACTAAGCTTCATAAGTGAAGGAGAAATAAAATCCTTTATAGACAAGCAAATGCTGAGGAATTTCATCACCACCAGGCCTGCCTTGCAAGAGCCCCTGAAGGAATCACTAAACATGGAAAGGAAAAACCGTTACCAGCCACTACAAAAACACACCAAAGTACATAGACCAATGACACTATGAAGCAACTACATTAACAAACCTGCAAAATTAACCAGCCAGCATCATGATGACAGGAATGAATTAACACATAACAATATTAACCTTAAATTTAAATGTGCTAAATTCTACAATTAAAAGACAGAGAGTGGAAAAATGGATAAAAAAGACAATACCCATCAGTGTGCTATATTCAAGAGACACATCTGATGTGCAAAGACACACATAGGCTCAGAATAAAGGGAAAATTTACCAAGGAGGTAATTTCCAAAGGAGGAAAATTTACTAAGCCAATGGCAAGCAGAAAAAAGCAGGGGTTGAAATTCTAGATTCTGACAAAACAGACTTCAAGCCAACAAAAGTCAAGAAAGACGAAGAAGGGCATTAAATAATGGTAAAGGGCTGAATTCAACAAGAAGAGCTAACTGTCCTAAATATATATGTACCCAATACAGGAGAACCCAGATTCATAAAACAAATTCTTAAAGACCTTCAAAAGAGACTTAGACTCCCACACAATAACAGTGGGAGACTTTAATGCCCCACTGCCAATTTAGATAGATCATCAAGACAGAAAATTAACAAAGATATTCAGGACTTAACAGCCTGGATCAATGGACCTGAGAGATATCTACAGAACTCTCCACCCCAAAACAACGGAATACACATTTTTTTTTCAGTGTCACATGACATTGACTCTAAAATCACGTAATTGGAAGTAAAACACTCCTAAGCAAACGCAAAAGAACTGAAATCATAACAGTCTCTCAATAGCACAATCAAATTAGAACTCAAGATTAAGAAACTCACTGAAAACCACACAAGTACATGGAAACTGAACAACCTACTTCTGAATGACTCCTGGATAAATTAATGAAATTAAGGCTGAAATCAATAAGTACTTTGAAACTGATAAGAACAAAGAGACAATGAACCAGAATCACTGGGATGCAGCTAAAAGAGTGTTAAAAGGGAAATTTATAGCAGTAAATGTTCACATAAAAACACTAGAAAGATTCATATTGACATCCTAACATTACAATGAAAAGAACTAGAGAAACAAGAGAAACAAACCCCAGAGCTAGCAAAAGACAAGAAATAACCAAGCTCAGAGTGGAACTGAAGGAGACAGAGACATGAAAAAGCCTTCAAGAAACAAAAATAGATGAATCCAGGAGCTAGTTTTTAAAAAATCAATAAAATAGATCAACCACTAGCTAGACTAATAAAGAAGAAAAAAAGAGAAAATATAAATAAACACAATCAGAAATGATAAGGGGGAATGCCACCACTGACCCCATAGAAATACAAACAACCATCAGAGAATACTATAAACAACTCTTTGCATATAAACCAGAAAATCTAGAAGAAATGGAAAAATTCCTGGACACATATGCCCTCTTAAGACTGAACCAGGATGAACTTGAATCCCTGAATAGACCAATAACAGTTCTGAAATTGAGGCAGTAATAAATAGCCCACCAACCAAAAAAGTCCAGGACCAGATGAATTTACTGCTGAATTATTCCAATGGTACATTTATCTGAAACTATTCCAAACAGCTGAAAAGGAGAGACTCCTCCCTAACTCATCTTATGAGGCCAGCTTTATCCTGATACCAAAACTTGGCAGAGATACAACAAAAAAAGAAAAGTTCAGGCCAATATCCCTGATGAACATTGATGCAAAAATAATCAATAAAATACTCACAATCCTCGAAATGATAAAAGCCATTTATGTCAAACCTACAGTCAATATCATACTGAATGGGCAAAAGCTTGAAGCATTCCCCTTGAAAACTGGCACAAGACAAGGATGCCCTCTCTCACCACTTCTATTCAAAATAGTATTGGAAGTTCTGGCCAGGGAAATCAGGCAAGAGAAAGAAATGAAGGGTATTTAAATAGGAAGAGAGGAAGTCAAATTGTCTTTGCTTGCAGATGACATGTTCCTATATCTAGAAAACCACATCAACTCAGCTGCAAAGCTTCTTAAGCTGATAAGCAACTTCAGCAAAGTCTCAGGATACAAAATCAATGTGCAAAAATCACAAGCATTCCTATACACCAAAAACAGACAAGCAGAGAGCCAAATCATGAATTAACGCTCATTCACAATTGCCACAAAGAGAATAAAATACCTAGGAATACAACTAACAAGGGAAGTGAAGGACATCTTCAAGAATAACTACAAACCACTGATCAAGAAAATCAGAGAAGACACAAACAGATGAAAAAACATTCCATGCTTATAAATATGAAAATCAATATAATGAAAATGGCCATACTCCCCAAAGCAACTTATAGATTCAATGCTATTCTCATTAAACTACCATCGATATTCCTCACAGAATCAGAATGAACTATTTTAAAATTCATGTGGAACCAAAAAAGAGCTCATATAGCCAGGACAATCCTAAGCACAAAGAACAAAGCTGGAGGCATCACGCTACCCAACTTCAAACTATACCTAAAGGCTACAGTAACCAAAATAGCATGGTACTGGTACAAAAACAGGCACATAGACCAGTGGAACAGAACAGAGAACTCAAATAAAACTGCACATCTACAACCATCTGATGTTTGACAAACCTGACAAAAACAAGCAATGGGAAAAGAATTCCCTATTTAATAAATTGTGCTGGGAGAACTGGCTAGCCATATGCAGAAAATTGAAACTGGACCCCTTCCTTACACTTTATACAAAAATTAACCCAAGATGTATTAAGAACTTAACTGTAAAACCCAAAACTATAAAAACCCTAGAAGAAAATCTAGACAATACTATTGGGGGAAACCCCACCCCCGATATTCAACATGGGTTCTTTTCTATTTCCCTAAGTGTTGGCTGGTCTGAGAAATAAAGGGAAAGAGTACAAATGAGAGAAATTTTAAAGCTGGGTGTCCAGGGGAGACATCACATGTCAGCAGGTTCCATGATGCCCCTGAGCTGTAAAACCAGCAAGTTTTTATTAGCGATTTTCAAAAAGGGAGGAAGTGTATGAATAGGGTGTGGGTCAAGAGATCACATGCTTCACAAGATAATAAAATATCATAAAGCAAATGCAGGCAGGGTGAGATCACAGTACCATAGGATGGGGTGAAATTAAAATTACTAATGAAGTTTTGGGCATGCATTGTCATTGATCACATCTTATCAGGAGATGGGGTTTGAGAGCAGACAACAGATCCTACCAAAGTCTATTAGGTGGGAATTTCTTTGTCCTAATAAGCCTGGGAGAGCTACAGGAGACCAGGACTTATTATATCCCTTTGGCTTCTACCGTAAAAGACAGCTACCCCTAAAGGGCCATTTCAGAGGACTACCCTCAGGGGTCATTCTCTTTCTCAGGGATGTTCCTTGCTGAGAAAAAGAATTCAGCGATATTTCTCCTATTTGCTTTTGAAAGAGAAACATGGCTCTGTTCCGCCCGGCTCATTGGCAGTCAGAGTTTAAGGTTATCTCCCTTGTTCCCTGAACATTGCTGTTATCCTGTTCTTTTTTCAAGGTGCCCAGATTTCATATTGTTCAAACACACATGCTGTACAAACAATTTGTGCAGTTAACGCAATCATCACAGGGTCCTGAGGTGACATACATCCTCCTCAGCTTACAAGGATGACAGGGATTAAGAGATTAAAGTAAAGACAGGCATAGGAAATCACAAGGGTATTGACTGGGGAAATGATAAGTGTCTATGAAATCTTCACAATTTATGTTCAGAGATTGCAGTAAAGACAGGCATAAGAAATTATAAAAGTATTAATTTGGGGAACTAATAAATGTCCATGAAATCTTCACAATTTATGTTCTTCTGCAATGGCTTCAGCTGGTCCCTCCGTTTGGGGTCTCTGACTTCCTGCAACACAATACCACATAGGCATGAGCAAAGATTTTCTGATGAAATCACCAAAAGCATTTGCAACAGGCTGGGCATGGTGGGTCATGCCTATAATACAAGTACTTTGGGAGGCTAAGGCTGACAGATCACTTGAGCTCAGAAGTCTGAGACCAGCCTGGCCAACATGGCAAAACCCTATCTCTACTAAAAACACAAAATTAGCTGGGCATGTTGATGCATGCTTGTAATTTCAGTTACTTGGGAGGCTGAGGCACAAGAATAGCTTGAACTCAGGAAGTGGAGGTTGCAGTGAGCTGAGATCATGCGACTGCACCCCAGCCTGGGTGATGGAGTTACTCTGCCTAAGAAAAACCCAACAATAACAACAATAATAAAAAGCAAGCAATTGGAAAAGGATTCCCTATTTAATAAATGGTGCTGTGAGAACTGGTTAGCCATATGCCGAAAATTGAAACTGGACCTCTTCCTTATACCTTATACAAAAATTAACTCAAGATAGATTAAAGACTTAAATGTAAAGACCAAAACTATAAAAACCCTAGAAGAAAATACAGGCAATACCATTCAGGACATAGGCATGGGCAAAGATTTTGTGATGAACCTGTCAAAAGCAATTGCAACAAAAGGAAAAATTGACAAATGGAATCTAATTAAACTAAAGAGCTTCTGCACAGTAAAAGAAACTATCATTAGAGGGAACAGACAATCTACAGAATGGTAGAAATTTTTTTCAATGTATCCATCTGACAAAGGTCTAATATCCAGAATCTACAAGAAACTTAAACAAATTTGTAAGAAAACAACAAATAACCCCATTAAAAAGTGTGCAAAGGACATGAACACACTTCTCAAAAAAAAAAAAAAAAAAAAAAAAAAAAGACATACATGGGGCCAACAAACATGAAAAAATGCCTGACATCACTAATCATCAGGGAAATGCAAATCAAAACCTTGTTCCAGACAGAATAATGATTATTAAAAGTCAAGAAACAACAGATGCTGTCAAGGCTGTGGAGAAATAGGAATTCTTCTACACTGCTTGTGGGAGTGTAAATTAGTTCAACCATTGTGGAAGACAGTGTGGTAATTCCTCAAAAATCTAGAGTCAGAGATAGCATTTGACCCACCAATCCCATTATTGGGTATGTACCCAAAGGAATAAAATAATTCTATTATAAATATGCACACATGCATTATGTTTATTGCAGCACCATTCACAATAGCAAAGATATAGTATCAACCTAAATGCCCACCAGTGATAGACTGGATAAAGAAAATTTGGTACATATACACCATGAAATACTATACAGCCATAAAAGGAAATGAAATACTGCATAGTATTTCATGGTGTATATATACCAAATGCAGGGACATGCAGGGACATGAATGAAGCTGGAAGCCATTATTCTCAGCAAACTAATGCAGGAACAGAATACCAAACACTGCTTGGTCTCACTTATAAGTGAAAGCTGAACAATTAGAACACATGGACACAGGGAGGGGAACACCACACACTGGGACCTGTTGGAAGAGGACGGGGGTAGCGAGAGCATCAAGAAAAATAGCTAATGCACGCCAG
Source organism: Rhinopithecus bieti (assembly GCF_001698545.2). Lineage (NCBI taxonomy): Eukaryota > Metazoa > Chordata > Mammalia > Primates > Cercopithecidae > Rhinopithecus > Rhinopithecus bieti. The sequence continues at coordinate 504,049 of NW_016803608.1, read as the reverse complement.
GCTTAATACCTAGGTGATGGGTTGATAGGTACAGCAAACCACCATGGCACACGTTTACCTATGTAACAAACCTGAACATCCTGCACATGTACCCTGGAACTTAAAATTAAAACAAAACAAACAAACAAACAAAAAACCTTAGGAATATACCTAGTCAAGGAGGTGAAAGATCTCTATAAGGAAAACTACAAAGCACTGCTGAAAGAAATAATTGACAACACAAACAAATGCTCATGGATGGGTAGAATCAATACTGTGAAAATAACTATACTGCCAAAAGCAATCTACAGATTCAATGCAATTCCCATCAAAGTACCATTATCATTCTTCACATCACTAACAATCCTAAAATTCATATGGAACCAAAACTGAGCCTGCATGGTGAAAGCAAGACTAAGCAAAAAGAACAAATCTGGGGGCATCACATTACGTGACTTAAAACTATACTACAAGGATATCGTCACCAAAACAGCATGGTACTGGTATAAAAATAGCCATGTAGACCAATGGAACAGAATACAGAACCAAGAAATAAAGCCAAGTGTTTACAGTCAACTGATCCTCAACAAAGCAAACAAAACATAAGTATGGAAAGGACACCCTATTCAACAAAAGGTGCTAAGATAATCGGCAAGCCACATGTAGAAGAATGAAACTGGATCCTCATCTCTCATCTTATACAAAAATCAACTCAAGATGCATCAAATACTTAAGTATAAGACCCAAATCGATAAAATTCTAGGAGCTGGCATCAGAAAACTCTTCGAGACATTAGCTTAGGCAAAAAGTTCATGACCAAGAATGCAAAAGCAAATGCAACAAAAACAAAAACAAATATATGGGACCTAATTAAACTATAAAGCTCCTGTACAGCAAAAGAAACAATCCACAGAGTAAACGGACAACCCACAGAATGGGAGAAAACATTAGCAAACTATGCATTTGACAAAGGACTAATATCCAGAATCTACAAGGAACTCAAACAAATCATCAAGAAAAAAAAAAAAAAAAAAAAAAAAAACAAATAATCCCATCAAAAAGGGGGCTAAAGACATGAATAGACAATTCTCAAAACAATATATACAAGTGACCAACAAACATAAAAAATGCTCATTATCACTAATTATCAGGGAAATACAAACTAAAACCACAATGAGATACCACTTTACTCCTGCAAGAATGGTCACGATTAAAAAATAAAAAAAAATAGATGTTGGCGTGGAGGGAACACATCCCATGCTCATGGATGAGTAGAATCAATATTGTGAAAATAACTGTTACACTGCTAGTGGGAATGTAAACTGCTATAACCACTATGGAAAACAGTATATTGATTCCTTAAAGAACTAAAAGTAGAACTACCATTTGACTCATCAATGCCGTGTTAGCGGTGTCAGATCTGTATGGGTCTGCAGCACCCTCAGTTCTTACCTCCTCAGAAGAAAGAATTTGACTGAGCAGCATAAGGCAGAAGGAGAGACTGATGCAAGTTTAGAGCAGGAGCAAAAGTTTACTAAAAAGCTTTAGAGCAGGAACAAAAGGAAAGAAAGTATACTTGAAAGAGGGCCAAGAAAGCGACTAGAAAGACAAGAGCATGGTTTGACTTTTTGACTTGGGGTTTTATATGTTGGCATACTTCCAGGGTCTTCTGTTTCTTCTTCCTTGATTCTTCCCTTGGGGTGGGCTGCCTGCATGTGTAGTGGTCTGCTAGCACTTGAGAGGTGAGCATGTGCGGTGTGTTTACTGGAGTCGAATGCATGCTCACTTGAGGTGTTCTTTCCTTACTGGTGGAATGTCTCTGAGTCATATACAGTTAAACTCTACCATTTTGCCTCTTAACTGCACACACTGAAGCCCACTCATCCAACTCCTGAGATATTATTGGAGAGCTGCTGATCACCACTTTCAGATTTTTTTCTATCTATAGGGAGACTGGCTTTCCCTGGTGCTGGCTGTGACCAATTATTATTTTCGAGAGATGGTTAACAACTGCCTGACCATCACCTGATGGTCACTTGATATTCGTGGTGGGGTTGCAGGAGCCTTCTCCTGCGCTGCTCATGCCTGTCCCTAGCTACCTACTATAACACCACTACTGGGTATCTACCTAGAGGAAAAGAAGTTATTATATGAAAATGACACTTCAAGATGCATATTTATAGCAGCACAATTTGCAATTGCACAAATATGGAACCAGCCTAAATGCCTATCAACCAATGAGTAGATAAAGAAAATGTGGCATTTATACAATATAAAATACTACTCAGCCATGAAAAGGAACAAAATAATGTCATTTGCAGCAACCTGGATGGAGTTGGAGACCATTATTCTAAGTGAGGTAACTCAGGAATGGAAACCCAAATATCATATGTTCTTACTTACAAGTGGAAGCTAAGCTATATGAATACAAAGGCATAATAATGGTATAACGAACTTTAGGTACTCAAAGGGAAGGTTGGGAGGAGGGTGAGGGATAAAAGACTACACATTGTGTATCGTTTACATTGCTCAGGTAACAGGTGCACCAAAATATCAGAAATTACCACTGAAGAACTTATCTATGTAACCAAAAACCACCTGTTTTCCAAATAAAAAATACTGAAAAAAAAAAAAATGATGTCGACATCTGCCACTGACTCCACTGCTAGATTTCTGTGAATAGATAATGTTTCTGTTACATCTGAGTCAAATCCCTCCCTATTTAATAGTGTGGTGGGTTGAATTGTGTCCATGAAAGACATGTTGAAGTCCTAACTCCTGGTACTTCTGAATGTAGGTCTGCAAATAGGGTCTTTGCAGATGTTATCAAATCAAGATGAGGTTATCTGGATTAGGATGTCACCCAGAGACTGGGATCTTTATCAGAGAAAGGAGAAAGATATTTGGAAACGGAGACAGAGAGACATACAGAAGGAAGAGGGCTATGTGACCACCGAGGTAGAAATTGGAGTGATTTCAGGAGCCATCAGAAATTAGATGTCAAAGAAAAATGCTTCTTTAGAACCTTCAGAGGGAGTACAACACTGCTGACACCTTTATTTTGGACTTACAACCTCCAAAACTGTGAGATCATAAATTTCTGTTGTCCTAAAATAATTAAAAAGAAATCACAAAATGAAAATCAAATTAAATCCAGAGTAAGAAGAAAGAATAAAAATAAAGGAATGAATCTATGAAATTAATAGCAGGAAAATATTAGAGAAAGTTAATGAAGCCAAAACCTGGTTTCCGGAAAAATAGTGAAATTGGTAAATCTTTACTTGTATTGATCAAGAAAAAATCCTGAAAGGAACTAAATTGCCAATATCAGGAATTTTACCCCAAAAATGGTGGATTAAGGGCTTTTAGCATAGCTTGTCTACTTGCAAATAGCAAAATAGTGCATATAAATTAACACTGTGAGGATTTACTCAAGAAGAAATATTGAGAACTCACCAAAAAAATGAAGGATACCTCAGACACTTGGGAAAGAGAAGTTAGGCAAGCAGCCTGTGTGGCAGTGCTTGGCTGAGGAAAGTGAGTGAAGAGAGGGGCAGAGTTTTCCTCTGTGACTCACCTTTCCACTGGCTGTTTATGTAACCCAGGCTATGGGAGAGCGCCTTGTTTCTCCCAAACCCTGAAGCTAACTTGGGGAGAGTCTGGGAGACTGTGAGAGAAAAAGGACACTGGAAAAAGCTGCAGGCATTTTCCCAGACCTAGAACTGAGAGGAAGATTCCGTTTTCAATCTGGGCTCATACTAAGTCAGTCATTATTTGATAACCTGGCAGCGGTGGCCACTGCAGGCATTTTAGTCTCTGGCCAGAGATTGTGCAGTACTTGGTTTGCGAAAGGAGACCAGAAGGAGTATGGAGTGTACTCCAGTCATTGCAGCTGGAACTGGACTCTCACATCACAGGACTGAAGTGGGAGGAGATTTGCTGAAGCTGCAGTTTCACCCAGGCAGTCAGATTTGCAGCCAGGTACATCTTTGTGACCTGGGACTAGTCTGCGTGTGACATTGCTGGGTGCCCCAGCCTGCTGCCTTAGTCATTTGAGGGAGTGAGTCCTACTGGTTCTGAGGAGAGGGAGGGAGGTGGTTCCCACTCCACAGACTGGATTGGGAACATGGGCCACCCCTCCCTTCCTGTGCAAAGAGTATAGTGCAGAGGTGGCTTCTCTACTCCTTGCCTGATTATATCTCCAGGCATTTGGTGTACCTGCTCTCACCCCTGCAGGGTTACTTGCCCTCTCTCCAGACTTGATCTGAGATGGTGGCACCATACTGGTCCCACCCATTGTGGGACTCTGTCCTGCCTGGGCAGTCTTAGTCCTTGTATTTTTGCATCACGCAATCCCAAACAGACATTCACCAGAGTGTGCTCAGACTGTGCTCAATTCTGACAACCACAAAAGGCTGACAAGATTCAGGGGAGCTGCAAAATTCCTGGAGGTCTAACAATTAGGGCAGATTGTCCATAGGGGAAGGAAGAGTACAGCACAACAAAGCACCTCTTGGGAAAAAGGAGATCAGAGTGGCACTCTCCTGTGCTCTAAAGCTACTTGCTTGGGAACTGAAAGTGATTTCATACCTCCCAGCAGAGATGCAGGTGCAGCACTGGGCTCTGTATGGGAGGAGCATGGTTCTATCTCAGTGGCCAGGTGGCACCAGTGCTCAGAAACAGATATGAAGAGGGGAACTTCTCCTCCCAGCTTCCCCCACCCACTGCTGCACACATAGCCTTGGCTATTCTTATGAGAGATTGGTACAGTTGTACCTGTGGATGGCCATTCCAAGGCTATAATGGGCACTGCAACCCTATGGGTGTTGTGCCCACCGGGCTGGGCTTACACAGTGGGCAGGGCCCTTCTCCCTCTCTACATGGAGCGGCTGCAGGAATGCTGATCAGATGAGCTGCAAAGCTATCTATGTTGCGCTGAGGGAAAAGGTCTTTCCTGAGGCCAATCTGGTGGAGAGCCACAGTACAGGTATTTTTCGTGACCCTCAGCTGCATGGCAGCCTGGAGATAAATGACAGTGTCTATCTGAACTGAAAGTGACAAGCCCCAGGATAGTGGTGGAGCTGGTACAGCAACGTGCCCCTCATCCCACACCCCCCACCACATACACTGTGGACCTATATCTACTCATCTTTGTCCCCCATTCCAGGGCCGGCATGGAATTCAGGGAACTGGGCGTTTCACAGACCACTGCCTGAGATAACAGAGAGCCTCTTCCAGTAAAGAAAGATCAAGCATAGACCCATCAATTTCTGCTGCGACTGGGATAACTGGCTAGCCATATGCAGAAGATTGAAACTAGACCCCTTTCTTATACCATATACAAAAATTAACTCAAGAAGGATTAAAGACTTAAATGTAAAACCCAAAATCTATAAAAACCCTGGATGACCATGTATGCAATACCATTCAGGACATAGGCATGGGCAATGATTTCATGACAAAGACGCCAAAAACAATTGCAACAAAAGCAAAAATTGACAAATGGGATCTAATTAAACTAAAGAGCTTCTGCAATGCAAAAGAAAGTATCAACAGAGTAAACAGACAACCTACAGAATGGGAGAAAATTTTTGCAAACTATGCATCTGACAAAGGCCTAATATCCAGCGTCTATAAGGAACTTAAACACATTTACAAGAGAAAAAACAAACAATCCCATTAAAAAGTGGGCAAATGACATGAACAGACACTTCTCAAAAGAAGACATACATGCTGCCAGCAATCATATGAAAAAAGCTCAACATCACTGATCATTAGGGAAATGCAAATCAAAACCACAGTGAGACAGCCACTGACGGGTGTGAGATAGTATTACTAAAAAGTCAAAAAGTAACAAATGCTGGTGAGGTTGCAGAGAAAAAGGAACTCTTACACACTGTTGGTGGGAGTGTAAATTAGTTCAACCATTGTGGAAGACCATGTGGCGATTCCTTAAAGACCTAAAGACAGAAATGCCATTTGACCCAGCAATCCCATTATCAATGGTTTTGTAGGATGGGATAAGTGACAGCAAGAGATCAAGAAAAAAACTTTTTTGGGGTACTGAAAATGTTCTACATATTAGTTGTCTGGTACTTTTTCCTTTACATAAATTACATCTCGATAGTATTGATTATGGAAAATAAAAAAATATAATTACTGCAGAAGATGTGTTCACAGAAAAAATGTTGCAAAGACTGAAATAAGTCAAATGCCATGAAAGACAGCCAGTAGATGTAAGATGTAGAGTAAATTACACACAATCTCAAACAAATTAGGGATTAGACTGGGTATATGTTATCATTCTGTGGAGTAGAGATTTAAAATTCATTTCTAAAATCTATCAAATTATTTGTCAGCTTTATTTGAGCAAATATGTGTATTTTAGTGGCTTTTGGAACATATGCTCTCTTGAAAAATCTGCTTATGAAACAGAATATAGCATGAGGTTACTTCAGGCATAACTGATAATATGTTTATGCGCCATCCATGCATGTTGGAAAGCTAGGTGTACAACCACTTCATGAACAAATATTGAAGGACATTTTAATGTGTAACATGCCCTCATAAGTAGTTTGGAATAGTAAAAAAATTATGTGGACTTTGCTCTTAAGCAGCGTTTAAGGTTAGTTGAAAACACCAGATTAAAAAAAATACCAAAGATATATTTTGTGTGCAGAATGCATGGGATGTACATGTGACAAAAGTTATAGAAGTTCAGGAAAAGAGAGATCACTAGATGACTGTTTCCCAGAGTGTGAGACATGCACACTGGTAGTTCTCTGGATGAATTTATTTATATAATTTTTTTTAAAGAAACATAGTCTTGCTGTGTCACCCAGGCTAGAGTGTAGTGGCATGATTATAGCTCACTGCAGACTCAGACTCCTGGGCTAAAGCGATCCTCTTGCCTCAGCCTCCGGGATGACAGGCATGAACCACCATGCCCTGCTAATTTTTATTTTTATTTTTTAGATGGGGAGGGGCATCTCAATATGTTGCCCAATGCTGGTCTCAAACTCCTGGCCTCAAATGATTATCCCACCTTGGCCTCCAAAACTGCTGGGATTCTAGGCATGAGCCACCATGCCCAGCTCCCCTGGATGATTTTAGTTGTTTCAACAAATAAGTTTCAAACCAAAGAAGTCATTCCTTTGGTCAATTCTCTTCTAATTCCCCGAAAATATGCCAAGGAAAAAGTCCAAATTTAATGCAATCACACCTTTTACACATCCTTAATATTTTAAACTTTTCCTTCTTCTTTCTCTTTTACAGTGAAAAGCAGAATTAGGATCATGGCCTTTAGTAAGATGTAGCATGTAGCAAGAATTTAAGAAAATAGTTTGCATCTTATTCTCTTTAGAGTTATTTTTTCATTTTTTATCAAATAATTGTTTTTCAGTCACTGTGTTTGTGTCTCATGTATAAACCACCTACTATGTTTTACTTCTTCCTCCTTTCAAAAATCTGTGAGGCCACAAACCAAAGCAGAATTATATAAGAACAACAAAACCAAAACCAAAACTGCCTCAGCAGCTCTTTATAAAAGAAAAACATTATTTGCAGGATTTAAAATCCGTAACTTTAGCATTCTCCAAGTTTTATACTGCTTTTAGAAAAATGAAGCAAAATGGAACACGAACACACACACACACACACACACACAGACACACACACANACA
>NW_016803608.1:445410-492423 GCF_001698545.2 Rhinopithecus bieti | reverse complement strand
TTTTTTTTTTGCACAAAGAAATAAAGAACAGTACAAGGTTATGGGTAGGAATGAAGAGTGAGTGAATTTTGAACATTAATATTAATATGACCTGAATTGTGCCTTCTGGCTGTTAGAGCTTAAGGACTTTAATGCCCTTACTTCAGTGTTGTTGGACTGATGCCAGTGATAAATGCTGGCATAATACTTAGGGGCTAACTAATGAAAATGTATTGACTTACTTAACTTTAATTATTTACCTTTTATTATTTACTCTATTTTGGTTGCTGTTCAGTTAGGCAGCTGTTTATTTTTATTATTTTTCTCTTTGATGATAAAATCCTCTCACTAATGAATCCCTCTCACTTGGATGGATATACGGAAGCTTTTTGCAAGTGGGTAGGGACAAAAAATTATAGTTTCCAGTCTCTGACATGATAGTTATAGGTGAGGAGCACGCACACACTTCTTCCTGTTTGCTTTCCCATCCGTTTCTTTCTTTGTCCATTGGTCTCTGTTGACCTCTTGTTCTCATCCACCTCTATAAGCTGGCTCTCATATTCTTCTCCCTTTTCCTTAGAAATGATCGATTCCAAGGCAGCCTCATTTGAACAATAGCCTTTACATCTTAATGGTAGGAATTCCAAAAACAAAAAGAATAAAATTCTTGTGAGACACTGCTTAAGAGCACAGACTCGAGCTGACTTTCTGGACTGGACATCCAACTCTACCACTGCCAGCTGTGTAGTTTTAGGTAAATGACTTAACCTCTTTGTGCCTTGGTTTTCTCATGTGTAGCTAACTGATGGCAGAATTGAATGAATTGTATAGGTAAAACTTCTAGAGTAGTGCCTGGTGCATAGCTAGCATTATTTGATTGTTGGCTTTGTTTGGGGCAGGATTTTTAGTACCATTGTGTGGGAGAGGTTGTAAGGACCTTAGAGTTTCCTAACATTTGTGACTTTATATCACTAATAAGGTACTTGCTTTATCTGAGAATATGGCCTCAGGACTATATAAGTATTTGAAAGATTTTTTTTTTTTTCCACAAAGAAATGAGAAGCAGTATAAAGTCATGGTAGGAATGAAGAATCAGTAACTTTTGAACACTAATATTAATATAACCTGAATTGTGCCTTCTGACTTTGGGAGCTAGAGGATTTTGATACTCTGACTCAGTTATCATTTGAATGATGCCAGCAATAAATTCTGGGGTAATACTTAGGGGTTAACTATGCAACTGTAACCTGGGTTGGGTTATTATTACTTGCTCTTTCTGGTTTTGAAAGAGTTTAAGAGGTAACAGGTTTTTGGCCAGAAAACTTCCTTTAATTCACAGAAATGAATGTTGTAAAAGTGTTTAAAGCTTTATTATACTGAAGCAATTTCTAATACTAAGAAATTAATCATATATTACTCCTCAAAATATTTTCTAATAAGCAGTCACAAAATTTGCTACAGATAGATATATACTCACATATGTTTCTGATATTTAAACATAATGCTACAACTTCTCTAGAACATACTGGTGATCAAATATGAATTTTTCTTTTAGGAGAAAAATTGATGCTTAATCTTATTATTCTTATTTGTATTTTTTCTATATTAAAAAAATTTAACTATTTTCAGTTGACATTAACTTGGCCTTTCTGCAAAATATGTTCTGTNGGTTAAATGTCTAAAATTCAAGTATTCATATTAAAGTTATTCAAATTGTAAGAAAAGAACTAAATGGAACAAGTAGAGTTAATAAATAATATTAAAAGACACAGATTACTAAAGCCTTGAGAATAAATTACTTTTAAAATGACCTGTAATTTTTAATATGAATAGTTTATTCTGATGGTGATATCTATTTCACTTTTCTCTTTATTCCAAGAAACTAGTTTTCAAAACCTAATATACTATTATATACTTAATGATGCCTCATAAATATCTTTGGTAAAGAAGTGAGATAGTTTCAGAAATTGATAAAGAGTTTTAGGAAATGTAGCTTGGCCCACAAGATATAGCTTTACACTTGTCTCTGAATTCATCTTAGTAGCATTTTTCAAACAAGTCATCCATACAATATTCATTAATATTGTGTTCTATGATATGTACGCCTAACTAGAAACTTTGAGAAATTTCCTCCATTATGTAGTTTAGCTTTCACTTACTATATAAGTTTGAGAAAGAAGGTTCTGATTTAGTAACTTACATTATTAAAAACTTACTTTAATTCCTTGGAAAGCTCTTGCCCCTTCTGTTCTGTTCTATGAAAAGTTGTGGATGGGTGTGGATTTCTTCCTCTACTTTACTCAGCACGATCTTACTTTTCTAATACTTTCTAATGTTTAATTTAATCATTATCCAGGAGAGTTTCTCCCCTTCCTACCACCGGCACCTAACAGGGGAATTTTTCTGAAGAACTTTTTTTGTGGATTTATCTGCATCCATGGGGTAAAGATTTTGTCATAATAAGTTTCAAGAAGAGAAATAGCTCTTATAACTCTAATAACTTTTAGTCTAAAATCAAAGTCTAATAAGAAAGTATTTTAATGCACAAACAAAACTATTTTAGCTCATTTTAGAACAGTCATTGTTACGTTGCCATGTATAATATTGTGCTCACAAATCAGGCATAGTGGCTCATGCGTGTGATACCTGCATTTTGGAGGCCAAGGCAAGAGTATTACTTAAACCCGGAAGTTCAAGTTCAAGTTATGAAGAGATATTGTTCTTTTTTTTTTGTATTTAGGTGAGGTATAGTTAATTTCATTGAGAGGCAAATCAACTGAAAAACTTACAGAAGTTAGAGAATCACTTTTTGATTACCAATGAGGACAAATAATTTCTTAAATATGTAAACAAGTTTGGAAAGAATCAAGAATAAGATATCAATATAATTTCAAAATAAAAAGCTAAATTTGCTTACTTCCAGGAGGTAAAGTTTTTTTCTCCCTGAAGGTGAGAATAAACATTATATAAGGCCCCTCTATGTTCTATCTAGTTGCCCTGAAATTTCCTTGTAATTTTAATATCCTGGTGGAAATTGAAATACAAAGCGAAGGAAAGGCATAAATCTGATTAAATTAATCCATACTTTAAAGGACAATGTGAACAAACATATAATTATCATTTAAAAGCTCAGATGAAAATGGTTTTTATATAGCTTCATACATCAAAATTGAAACCTATACTTAAAAAACTAAGCTAGCTTTGACATTAGTTTGAAATTTTGAATTTTTAGTGACGTATTTTTTAGCTTTAAAGGAACATTCTTACATGAGATAAGTAAAACTATTATAAAATGGTTAATATAAAAAACTAAGAGTAAAAGAAAGTATTTACATAAGAAAATTATTTATAAAATTTTATGCATTGTAATAAATAGTCCCCATAAGTTTTTTGGTAATGTTACATTGTAAGAAAATAATTTTATTATTGTGTATTATTTTGCAATGTTCAATTGTATAATGAATCCTGAAATACATTTTAGAATAAAACACCACAAGGTGGCAGTGTTTACTAAGAAATTGCTGAAGTATGGGGTCATCACAGGGTTGAATGTCCTCTATGCTGCTGTACCCTTTTGTGTCTGTAAAATTGGTTGTCTATTTCAACTGTTAAAAATGAATACTGGATTCTTAAAGGTGGAAATGGTAGATATTTTTTATTTATAAACTGTTTTATGTATTCAAAGCCTAGTGTGGTACCTTTCATAGCAGTGAAAAAACATAGACAACATTGGATTTAGTTTGCTGATTTGTATTTTGTACATGTGCTTACAGATAAAACAAACAAACAAACAAACAAACAAACACCAGAAGAAAGTGAAGAATAAGTATTAGCTAGAGGTTAGAATTTGCCACCAAGGTGTATTCTAAATATTCAGAACAGTGGTTAGGTGAACAGCAGTGGGATGAACAGCCCAATGAGTATTTTAAAATGGGAAGCCATTTAAGCATGAATATAGTGGACTGATACCCACAAGCCACCGAAAGCTGAAAGACGAGACTGAGGAAATGATGACACAGAACCTCTCTCCTCCTTTCTTGACTATTACACTCCCATCTTTGCCAAATACCCATCACTGAATATTTCCTTGCCTGTTGAAATAATGAGTTCAACTGTTGAGACCTCAAAATGCACATACATTTGGAAACATTTTCTTCATTTTTCACTTGGTTCTGTAGTAGGATAGCTTATACACCTATCTTGCACAAAGCTGTGACTAAATTGCTACTAGGTTTTCTGATCTTCAGACTCTTAAAATAATGCAAATAATGCCCTTCTGCATTTATGTCATTTGTGCATTTAATTCATCCATAAAACCAGTTACAAACTGCTAGATTTGTTTTAAGAAAAGGCAATTTTTACAAGTAATATAAAATTATTTCTGTGTGAAGGAATTACAGGTGAATGCCCTGGTGGCTAGTACGCAAACTCCAACAGGTCAGGGATCTTCATTTGTTGGGTTCACTGATGTATCCAAGCACCTACAAAGTGTTTGATGTAAAGCAGGTGCTCAATAAATATCATGAGTAAATGAAACAGAAATCTGTGAACTTCTAGCAAAGTAACCAAATCAAAAAGCTTTTTTTGGATGAGGAATATAATGAAAGATGGCATGACATTGAAATAGGACCTAGAAGAATGAATAAATAATTCATTTCATTTATAAAATATAATTCCAATGTCTTCAGTAAATAGAAAATAAAAATTTGTTATAAAATGTTAAAGTCACATAGAGTAGGAGTTAACTGGAAATTGTAATTCAATAATCATCATATGTAAAATAAAGATATTGATCATAATCTATGGAAAGTTTATATTATAGAATATTTTGGGAATTTTTTTTTTTTTTTTTTTTTTTTTTTGGCACAAAGAAATAAAGAACAGTACAAGGTTATGGGTAGGGAATGGAAGGTGTTGAGTGAATTTGAACATTAATATTAATATGACCTGAATTGTGCTTCTGGGCTGTAGAGCTAAGGTTTAATGGCCCTTACTTCAGTGTTGTTGGACTAGATGCCAGTGATAAATGCTGGCATTAATACTTAGGGCTACTAATAAAATGTATTGACTTACTTTTAATTTATTATTTACCTTTTTATTATTTACTCTTATTTTTTTTGGTTGCTGTTCAGTTAGGCAGCTGTTTATTTTTATTATTTTCTCTTTGATGATAAAATCCTCTCACTATGAATCCCTTCTCACTTGGTGATGGATATACGGGACTTTTTGCAAGTGCGGTAGGGACAAACAAATTATGTTTCCAGGTCTCTGACATGATAGTTATTAGCGTGAGGAGCACGCACACACTTCTTCCTGTTTGCTTTTCCCATCCGTTTCTTTTCTTTGTCCATTGGTCCTCTGTTGACTCCTTGTTCTCATCACCTTATAAGCTGGTCTCATATTCTTCTCCCTTTTCCTTAGAAGATCGTTCCAGGCAGCCTCAATTTGAAAATAGCCTTTACATCTTAAGGTAGGAATCCAAACAAAAAGAATAAATTCTTGTGAGACACTGCTTAGGAGCCACAGACTCGACGACTTTCTGGACTGGGACATCCAACTCTACACTGCAGCTGTGTAGTTTTAGGGTAAATGGACTAACCTCTTTGTGCCTTGGTTTTCTCATGTCGTAGGCTAATGATGGCAGAATTGAATGAATTGTATTAGTAAAACTTCAGAAGTTTAGTTGCCTGTGCATAGCTAGCATTATTTGATTGTTGGCTTTGTTTGGGGGCAGGATTTTAGTACATTGTTTGTGGGGAGAGAGTTGTAAGGACCTTAGAGTTTCCTAACATTTTGTGCTTTATATCACTAATAAGGTACTTGCTTTATCTGAGGGGGATATGGCCTCAGGACTATATAGTATTGAAAGTTTTTTTTTTTTTCCCAAAGAAATGAGAAGCAGTATAAAAGTCTATGGTAGGAATGGAAGAATCAGTAACTTTTGAACACTAATATTAATATAACCTGAATTGTGCCTTCTGACTTTGGGAGCTAGAGGATTTTGATACTCTGGGACTCAGTTATCATTTGAATGATGCCAGCAATAAATTCGGAGGTAAACTTAGGGGTTAATATGCCTGTAACTGGTTGTGGTTATTATTACTTTGGCTCTTTCTGGGTTTGAAAGAGTTTAAGGAGGTAACAGGTTTTTGGCAGAAAACTTCCATTTAATTCACAGAATGAAATGTTGTTAAAAAGTGGTTTAAAGCTTTATTATACTGAAGCAAATTCTAATACTAAGAAATTAATCATTATTACTCTCAAAAATTTTTCTAATAAGCAGTCACAAAACTTTGCTACAGATAGATTGATACTAACATATGTTTCTGATATTAAACATAATGCTTACAACTTCTCTAGACATACTGCGTGATCAAATATTGATTTTTCTTTTAGGAGGAAAAAATTGATGGCTTAATCTATATTATTCTTATTTGTATTTTTCTATATTAAAAAAATTTTAACTATTTTCAGTTACTTAAACTTGGCCTTTCTGCAAATATGTTCTGTATTATTAAGATTATTTTATGTTCAATTTGCTTTATATTATAGTGCTAAATCTGTAACTTTCTTAGTGCTTTTTTTTTTTTTTTTTTTTTTTTTTTTTTTGCAAGAAAAGAGGGTTATGATTCAGGATCTGGGTGAAATCAGAGCAATAATATTCATGGAGAATGTGAAATAGTAGAAAAATAGAGAACAAGGACTTATGCTTATCTATATCCTGGTGGCAAACTAAAACACGGAGACTGTGCCGTAAGTCATAGCCAATCTTCTTCTCAGGACTAATTACATGATTTCTGGGGCCCAGTTCAAAATAAAAATGTAGTGTCCCTTGTTATTGAATTACTAAGAGTTTCAAGATGGCAATGTCAGAGCATTAAGCTCAGTACAGAACAAACATCCATAAAGATGGCCCTTGTCTTCATACTGTACCTGGAAAGTGTGGTAGGCTTTGAATTGCTCTTCCTTGCACCTTCCTCTCAGAGAACAAATATCTTCAAAAATAAATGAGGTTTCTTTAAACCAAAGTTTAAAGAAAGTAGACACTGAGAACCTAATCTGTGATTACTTCCTTTGTGGTTTTAAAGTATGTTCTTAATACCAAATAGATGGTGTCTATTTATATTTGAGTAGATGCTGACAATACTCCAAATATTAAGTGTCTGCCATTCAAAAGGGCTTGGGAAAACTAGGAGTTTATTATTTCCTTAACTAACTCATTCACTTCCGTGAATCAGTAAAATGTTGCAGACTACTTACAATTTCATGAAAACATAAACAGTATGGCTAATACTCCAAATCATGAGGCGACCTGTTTTGATTGCTAACAGTTTTATCTGTGCTCTTCATGCCATAGACCAGGCTGTTAGCCATACATGGAAAAGCATATATAAAACTCAAAGTGCTATCTATTTTGGAATTCTTTCAGTGCTATTTTTCTCCATAGGAAACATACTTTCTTCCTTCTTTGCCAAATAGGGAGTATGCTATATCCAGTTGCTTTTTTTGTAGTAACATATTGAGCTCATGAACTTTAGAATCATTTCATTAATATAGGCTGAATGTTATTGGAACTGAAATATGTTAAACACAGGAAATGCTGTGTTGTATTTTCAGCATTATTGGTATAAATGAAAACCTTGGTTCTATAGCTTCTCATTTCCATTTTTTCTCATCTTGCTTAGGTAATTTCACATGCAAAATGAGAAAATGTAAATTTTTTGTATTATGTAAAAGTTAAAGTACCATTTAATTGTATGCTCATT
Source organism: Rhinopithecus bieti (assembly GCF_001698545.2). Lineage (NCBI taxonomy): Eukaryota > Metazoa > Chordata > Mammalia > Primates > Cercopithecidae > Rhinopithecus > Rhinopithecus bieti. The sequence continues at coordinate 484,678 of NW_016803608.1, read as the reverse complement.
TGTGAATTAGTGGTTGTGAACTTAAATCCATACATTATAATTCTGGCTTATAAATAATGATCTCAGATAGAGGTTAGATGCCCCACTTAGGTGGCATGTGTTCTGGACACATTGGATGGACTAGTTCAATGCCAATACCAAGTCATCTCCAGGTGGACTCCTGTGGATATGCATTAAGGCATCCAGGTGGCCAGTGTAATAACTTAGTCCAGAATTGATGTGGGTCACTAAATCAGATAAGAATGACATAAAAGTTGGAAGATTAGAGTTCAGCAAATATAAATCCCTAGGGAGATCTATCTATCTATCTATCTATCTATCTATCTATCTATCTATCTCAGTCACTTTAGAGAATGATTAACAAATAAATCATAAATGTTTATGATCATGTCCAAATGTACCCTCTCTACTCTGAATGTGTTACAATACTTGTGCTTAATAATTTAACGCAGAAGCAACAGAAACTTTGTAACTAGTAATCTACACAACAGCTTCTATTAATTAAATTATCCATTAACATTTGTGTCATTATTAGAAACTGGAAAATTAAATTAAAGCCAGCAATTTTTAATTGGTACCACAGGTAAAGTATGTTTGGACTTGTGTTTAATAGGGCAGGGAGAATGAGGTATGCATAACACAAATTAAACAATTGTGCAGTTATTAGGCTAATATGAAGCAAAAGAGTTAATAATAAATACTAGTTTGGGACACTGGTTAATGTTTAGTTCCATGTAAGACAAGAAAAACACAGAGTTGAAATTTGAAAGTAATGCCACATTGTATCTGGTTCAGTGACCACTTAATACATATTTGTTAAATCTGATGACAGACAAGAATTTCTGAGGTTTTGGTTCACATTTTAAGAGTTAACCAGCAAAATCTCCCTCTTTCCTGCTGTATATTCCCTTACTTACACTAATGCCCCCTTTTTACTTTAATTCTATCAGATTCTAAATTTAATAATTATACATATTAATTTTCACTATATCCATCACAAGGCTTAAAACACAGTTGAGGCTGGGCGTGGTGGTTCACGCCTGTAATTCCAACACTTTGGGAGGCTGAGGTGGGTGGATCATTTGAGGTCATGAGTTTGAGACCGGCTTGGCCAACATGGTGAAACCCTGTCTCTACTAAAAATACAAAAAAATTACCTGGGCATGGTGGTGGGCACCTGTAATCCCATCTATTCATGAGGCTAAGGCAGGAGAATCACTTGAACCCAGGAGGCAGACATTGCAGTGAGCCAAGATTGCGCCATTGCACTCCAGCCTGGGTGACAGAGAGACTCTGCCTCAAAAAACAAAACAAAACAAAAAACAAACAAAAAACAACAAACACACACACACACACACACAAAACCCAAAAAACCACCACACACAATTGAGGTCCATTCTTAACATTAACTGACAAAATGACCTGAGAAGTCAACCTTTTAGGAGCTTAGGCTGGTAGTAAGAAAGTTTTGTGACTCTAATCAGAATATATTACTCATTGTTCATACCACCTTCTTAAAGCTATCATAATAGAGTGAATCTCTAAATTTGCAAAAAGGTAAACACAAAACATGAACAGCATTGAATATTAGGGAAATCTTTGAATCTAACATTTGTTCCTAGATATTTATCATTTTTCACCTGTAAATACCTCAGTTGACTTACTTCATTATGTCTACTTTTTTCCCTAGAAATTAACAGTTTACCTTTTTGAGTATTTAGCAGTTTTCATAGAGTAATTAAAATTTATTTATCGGAGAAGAAGATTCACTTTTCTTAACCCCACATTTGTCAAAATGAAGACTTAAAAACTAGCACATAAATAAATAATGCAACTACATGAAAGTCTCTCTTCCAACTGCCAATTTATAGATTATGGGTTAACTAACACTCCTCAGCTTCCTTATAAAACAAGCTTGACTAATACTCAGGACAAGCAAAATGAGAATAGTTAATAGCTACTCCTTTGTAAGTTTATATTTTCTGCTAGCCCCAGTTGTGCTATGAGTCAAATTTGAAGTCACTTATTAATTTGTGAACCAAGAAACATCCACACACAAAAGGAAAGCTATTATTTTATTAAAATAATTTGAATGCTTTTGGAAAACAAGCAATACAAATTGGATGAAAAAATGCTATTGATTTAAGTATGGGAAAACAACTGTAAGGGGTGGGGAAAAATCTGGAAATCTAGAATTTGGAACTCTAATTTGGTGGATTTTTTTCCCCAAAGTTCTCCTTTCATTTTAAGAAAGCTAAAATTGGAAAACACAGATATGGTGTTATGGCTGTGGAAAATACAAGAAAACATTACAGAATTATAATCAGTGGACACATCCTCTAAGGTTCTTCCTTCTCTCTAGCTTTTGGGATCTTAATCTGTTAGAGTGGATACTGTTGTAGAGGGCAGAATAAAACAGTTTTGTCTGACAAATATCCTTTCCAATCTTTTTGTACTATACCTCTGTTAAAGCCTTTCATCTTTAGGGGTTGTACCTGATTGTCTCATAAATATTCTATGTATATATGAAAAATGCATATTCTCTGTTCAAAGGATGAAAAATTCTCTGTATTAAATCAAACTTATTGATTGACTTATTATATTACTCATGACTTTACCCTTCTTTGTTTTCCGCTAGATTTGTTGCATTCTGAAAAGAGTGCATTAATCACTATACATTTTGTTTTTAAAAGCAATATATTTAGATTATCTGTTTTATGTTCCATACAAATTTAAGACAAATTGTATTTGCTATTACTACCCAATGTCGCTCTCTCTCTCTCTCTATTTTTTTCCTGATTACTGGTTTTATTATTTATAAAAGGAAAATTGTGCCCAGCTTGGTCCATGTAAGGTAATTCAAAATCTCTTTCTAGAAAGAAATTTGCATTCTTGAAAATGCTTAAGCAATTTTCTGACAAGTTTTAATAAGATTAAGATCCCTTCTTGAAAAGTAATTACCCATGGACCTGGCTGACTGTCCATCAGGATCCTCACCATCATCAACCAGGTGTTGCTTTCCTTTCTCCCTGTTCCTTCTTTTTCTTTAATCATATATGACTCAGTACTTAACCACTCCTTTTTTTTCTTAAAAAAGTAAATATCTGTACCAAATAAGAAGTGTTTTAATTGGCCTGTTTTAGGTCTCCTTCCTTATAGAAAGTTTGAGATAAAACTTTGACAAATACTCATATCAAGTTTTCTGAAAAGATTTTACCGGTTTAAAAGATACCATATCTGATTTTCATATAACCATGCCTGTTGTCTTTTTTTTTTCCCATTTGCCTCATAATTATTTGCTCAATGTTTTGTCTTCAATCATTTAAAAATAAATTTAAGTGCCTTATTTTGGTATATAGCTTTTATAGCTGGCATTAGGTTTTGTAGTTTCTGATGGTCTTTGCTGTTAATGTCACATAAATATGTTAATGTTTAGTATTATAACTGATATACTTGATTTTATTCCTTCTATTCCAATTTGTATTTATTTTTTCCTTTTTTTCTTTTTTAGAAAAACTGTCCTTAGAAAAAGATCTGAAAATATGACAAAGGGATTGCTGTGTCCTGTCCAGTCTGTGGAGTCTTGAGCCATGTTCTAGCTGGCCCAATCTGCAATTGTCAGCCTCTCTAGGGATGCCATACTTGAATCTCCTTGAGTGCCCTAATGATTTTTCTATTATAGGTGCCACCTATCTCTTTTGGCAGGTCTATGGGCTGGCCATGTGTTCTTTTTGCTCTGACTCTCTAGCACACTCTGGCTCTAGCTCATTGGTTGGATTGCTATTTTTTCTTTGCTGACTTTTTGGTTGATGAACTTCAAGCACTGGGTGTCCTACAAGTGGTAAGAGGTGAAGTGACCTTCTGCCAGGAGATGGTGGCAGGGAGTCCATTGAGGCATCCCTCGATTCCCTGATCTCTTCATACCTGCTCACCCTTAGGGAAGCAAAGATTCAGCCAACCCATTGCTCAGTCAACCCATCCATAGATCTCCATAGGTTAAACTATTTCACGGGTCTGTTGCTTTGTGATCCTCACTCTCAGGTTTCAAGATTCTTTAGGTGTTCAGTGAGTCACCAGGGCGTGGGGGCAGTAAGGAATACTGCCAATTTTCTTCCACAGGGAGCTCCTCAGAGCCCACAACTTCATTTCATTTCAGCTCTTACGAAACCCAACCGGTTTTTTTTGTTTGTTTGTAATTGGTCAAAGGTAGATAATTCAGAGCTAGTGCTAGAAACTTGCACTAGAGGCTAGAGGTTTCTAGAGACTTGTTCAGGTCATTATCTTTTCAGAATTTCCTTCTCTACTCAGGTTTTGATTTTAAAAGCCAAGATTTTAGATTATTTTGTTCTCTAGTTTACCTACTGACAATACTCAAACAATAGGTGCCCTCTTGTTCCAAGTTGGTGGAGGGCTACCAGAGAAACAGAAAGGAAAAAATAAGGAGCATATTAATGAACACTTTATAATTAATGAACACTTACTGCCCTGGCATTAATGAATAAATAGGCTGGGGATATTGAGGGATACATTAAAGCAAGGAAAAATAGAACATATAGCTGTAAAGTCAAATGGCAATCAAGAAAAGTGGGAAGATTGTTTTCATCATAGCATTTGGGGAACTCCATTAATCAGTAGAGTGACATCTCCAGAAACTCTGATGGTTATCTGATACCTAAAATCCTAAACTCTGTTTCAGCTCAGCCACAAGCGAACTGGGTGATTTGGGAGTAGATATTTGAAGTTTTTTGGTTTAATATTCCATCTCCAAAATAAGGTATTTAATCATATTAGCCTTTGAAATTCTAGCTAAGTCCAAATTCAATGACAATTCTTGATAGATCATATATTCAGACACACACATGGGGAGATGCACGCACACATTTTTCTTTCCTCTGCAACTCAGCTTCCCTGTTGGGGGTGGATTGGTTTCTGGACTGGAAGTGATAAAAAGGAGGTACCCTTCTGGCTCAATATAGTCCAGCTATATATAACTGTACAACAATACATCTAGTAGCACTCCCAAGTGTGAAACAAGCTGCCTCTGGATACACACCTGACCTGTAAAAAAGAGGTCATCATATGTTTATCTGGTGGCAGCATTTTTCACACTTGGGAATGCCGCTAGCTGCTTTTACTGAGTGACATAAACACTGCCAGCTTTGAGTAGGACTCAGAGCAAAGAAGTGCTCTGTAATAGGTCCAGGGTAAGGTGCAAGCAGCCTTGATGTGTGGGCCATATCGCCTGACAGATCCGGTGCTATTAGAGGAACCTGTGGTAGGAAAAGATGCTGTGTAAAATTGCTGGCTAGATCTTGTAGGATAACTGCAATAGACCCCCAGGGTTCAGGAACAAGGCCATGCTATCTGCAGTAGACAGTTATACAGCTTTCAAAAGTATAGTTCCTGTTGTGTTGCTGGACCCTAGTTGAAACAGTACTCCTGACAATGGGACACCAAGTGACCCTATGACCAGAGCTTCCCATTATAAGCTGGTTTCTGTTAGACCCTCTATATGATGAACTGTCAGCATTTTATCCTCAGAAGGAAGTGGTACGTCTGGAGTCAGTCATAAGCAGGGCCAAAGTTCATAAGATGTTTGAATGAGTGGCCCAGCCGTCCATGATATCCATTGCTGTTCCACTGATGCTTCTCCTTCAATTAACTATTTGCAGCTGCTGTACCAGTTAAAGCAGTCTATGACCACTTACACAGAAGGGAGCAGGTGAAGCTTGGTTCATAGATGGACTTACTTATTATGTGGTGCAAGCTAGAAATATATTACCATTGCATTACAAACATATCTGGGGGTGGCCCTGAAATACAGTGAGGGCATGGAAAATTCTCCCAATGAACAAAGCTGTAGACTTGAGTAAAATATATATGTGAACTCATTAACAGAGGTGAATAGTTTGGCTGTCTGGTCAGGGGCATAGAAAATGGAATATTGGGCTGGAAGCATGTGGCTAGACCTAAGAAACCTTAGAGAGTTTGAGTGTAAATTGTGAAGATCTTTGTCTCAAATGGTTGTAATAATCCATCATGGAATAAGCACTAAACGATCAAGCAGATGAACCAGCCATCTTTTTCATCCACCAACCATGTGCTGGCACAATGAACAGCATGAACAATGAAGAGCATGACTATGGCCACAGGGATGAAAGCTATGCATGGGCTCAACAGTGTGGCCTCCCTCTTACCAAGACTGATCTAGCTCCTACTATTGCTGAAGATTCAATCTGCTGGCAACCGAGACCAAAGGTGATTCCCTACTATGGCACCATCTTTCAAGGGGAGATACCAGTCACTGGTGTCAACTTAATATATTAGACCCCTTGTATCCTGGAATGAGAATTAATCATCTTGACAGAAATAGACACATATTATGGCTTTTCATTCCAGTCTGCAGAACTTCAACCAGAGTCACTCTCTGAGAGTAGGCATAGTGTTTATTCCATGGCTCAGAATATAGCATGATATTCAAGGATGCACTTTACAGAAGGAAGTGTGACCTTGGGAATATAAACATGGAGTCTACTAGCCCCATCACATACTACTCCATAGAGAAGCTGATGGCCAGATAGAGTGATAGAATTGTCGTTAAAAAAGTTTTATCAAGAAATAATTCATGTATCATTAAATTCACTCATTTTAAATGTACAATTCAATGAATTTTAGCATATTTATAGGTTATATAACTATGACCACAATCCAATTTAGAATATTTCTATCACTCCATGATATTTGGTTCCAAGAAGTGGAATGCTTTCACCAAGAAACCTCTTGCTCACTTATAGTCACCACCCATTCCATCCCTGGAAATGCTTTCTGGAGGAATTGTTGATACGTCAGTTTAGTGATGATACCTTGCCCTTGCAAAGATAAGATGTCATTCTCTTAGATGCAGAATACACTCTAAATCAATGACCATGTGTTCTCAGTGGGTATAATACATAGATCTTGGAATCAATAGGTGGAAGTAGGAGTGGATCGTATGACCAGCATCTCAGTAATCTACCTGGGAAATTTGTGCTTTCTCTCACTATAACACTAGATTGTGTGTTTCTATAAATTTTGGTTCCAAGAAGTGGAATGCTTTCACCAGGAAATACATAAAAATTCTCAGCAAACTTTGAGCTATGGCTGTTATTCTGTTACTTTAGGTGCCTTTTTTTTTTTTTTTTTCCCCCCACCAAACTGGTAGGGCAAATGGACTTGAAAAATCAGGAAGTAGGACTGTTCTTATATAATGGGATCAGTAGAGAATATGATTTAGATCCAAGTGATCCTCTGGGGTACCTATTGGTAGTAATGCCAAATTTTGACAGTAAGTGGACATGTCCAGCAGCCATGACATGAGAACAGCATAATCCCTAGGATTTCAGTTCCCTCAGAGATGAAAGTCTTGGTCATTCTACTAGGTAAGCCATCTAGAACAGCAGAGACATTTGCTGAGGATGTGATCAACATGGAATGACTACTGCAGGAAGAATGGTGATTACTAGTTAACCCTGAAACTAGCTGAAGCCATGCAGACTATAGTTTGTCCTATTATCATTTTTATTATAATTTTTTTTCAGGAAATAGGACCAATCAGAATCATGGAAAACCTGTCTGGAGTAAACTTATATGAAGCAAGTGAATCCAAAAGGGACAATGGTGAACTGCAGTGGATGCTGTAGCTCATTACCCAGAGTCTACCTTCTGGGACAGCAGTCCCTAGCTGCTGGGAGTGTTGCCTGCTGATGGCTCACAGTTGAATCACTCCCCTGCAATTGCCTTTGAAAGGGAACTGCCGTGACCATGATTATGCTCCATGTCTAGTGGGGAATTTCATATCCAATCAGTGGTCTATGTGTAGGCACAAAGGTCCAGTCACCTCTACTAATTCAGGATATCTCTGAAACATTATCTCAGCTTTAGAGCTCTCCATGGGAGTGACTGAGACCTCATAACACAGGATAGGTGCTCCCTTTGCCTAATCCTGCTTCCCTCACTTCACTGGAGGTGTTGTTCCCAAGAGGATTTCCATAAAAACATTTGTGCTCAATCTCTGATTCAGAGTCTGTTTTCTACAGATCCTGACCATGTATAATAATTAATTTGACTTTTAAAATACCAGGGTATGTTAAAACTCGTTCTACCTAAAAAATTGAAGTGAGCAATTGATTAGTAAATGTAATTATAGTAAGCAGTTGAGTTTATTTAGTCCCTCTAGTCTCCCTTGCTTTTTTTTTTTTTTAACCTAAGCAAGAGTTCTTTCTTCAAAATATTTTTTAAAAAATGACACATAATAGTTGTACACATTTATGGGGTACACGGTGATGTTGTGATACATATACTGTATAGTGATCAGATCAGGATAATCAGCTATCCATCATCTCAAAAATTTATAATTTCTTTTTGTTGGGAACATTCAATATCCTTCTTTTAGTTATTTGAAACTATATAATATATTCTTGTTAACTATACTTACCTTATACTACTATAGAACACTAGAACTTATTTCTCCTATGTAGTTTTTTTTTTTTTTTTTTTTTTTTTTTTACATAGAGTGTTGCACTGTTGCCCAGGCTGGAGTGCAGTGGTGCAGTCTTGGCTCACTGCCACTTCTGCCTCCCAGGTTCAAGTGATTCTCCTACCTCAGCTTCCCAAATAGTTGAGACTACAGGCATGTGCCACTGTGCCTGACTAATTTTTCTATTTTTCGTGGAGATGAAGTTTCACTACGTTGGCCAGGCTGGTCTCAAACCCCTGACCTCAACGTGATCCATCCAAATCGGCCATCTAAAGTGCTGGGATTACAAGTGTGAGCCACTGTGCCCAGCCTCCTTTCCTGATTTATTAAAAAATTGACTCAGTTTTCTAAATCCAAACCTACAAAAAAGTGCTTTTCAGATTGGATGTCTTTTACCTAAGAATCCCAATTATCTTATTTTATTATTAGAATTGACACACCACTAGTAGAACATGGGATCATTAGTGGATTGCAATATTTTATATACTGTTGCAAGTTAAAATCTTTTCCATCAAGGTCAGCAGTATAATCAATTATGTGGGCAGTTGCTTTTATTCAGTAGATATATGGCTAGATTTGTTATAAGGGACAAATGTCATCAGTTAACTGGATAAGAAGAAGTCTGCCTTACAAAGAATGTTGTTAGCATTGTGTTCAGAAAAGCTTACAATAGCTGGTCTTACTATTACATTATATGTTTATATGTGGAAGTCCAGCACTCAAAAGTTACTTTCTTCTTCTATATGTATCTTTAAATTTGTTAAAACCAGGTGATCTGGCACCTTGATTAGTTCATAATTAAGTTAGTAGTCCATAATTTAAAAAATAAAGCTCATGTAACTCTGTGAAACAGTCACACACATGCACAAACACACAAATACACATGCACATCCAAACCGCACATGCTCACATTCACCACAGAATTCCTTATCTAAACACACTAACATCATAACTACAAACAAAATGCTTATTAGTATACCTATAAAACATAACAAAGACAGTGTGAGTTTGCTACACGAATAAACTACAAATGGAACAGGATAAAGTTCAGAAACAGACCACAGTATGTATGTTCAACTGATTTATGAAAAAGAACACTGCATATATGGGAAATAATGCTTTATCTTTTCGTTAAATGATGCTGGGTTTAATAGATAGCTATAAAAATAAGGAACTTGACTCTTATCTCACCCCATATACAAGAGTCAATTCTAGATTGATTACTGGGCTAAATGTGTAAAGCAAAACAAAGGGAATTTTAGAACAAAATATAGGTGTACGTTTTTTGTGGCCTTGGAACAGGCAAATAAATATTGAATAGAACATAAAAAGCATTAAGCATAAAAGGAAGAATTGAAAACCTGGATTATATTAAGAATTTCTGTTTGCCAAAGACACCGTAAAGTGGATTAGGGGGAAAGATGTGGACTGGAAGAAAATATTTACGCTCCATATATATGACGAAAGACTTCTGTCAAGAATATGTAAAGAGAAGGGCTGCAAAGGGGCAGACCAGAGGCATCTGGTGGATGCCTCCTCCAGAAAGAGGAACCAAAATAGCAAGTAAATAATCACACATCGAATAGAGAATCTAAGAGAGAAAACTGGCATTTAACAGAAGTGACAGGAAACACATGAGACACAGAAGGAGAGGGAAGTGAGGCAGCCAGCTCAGTCAGGGTTGTCTGGGAATCCAGAGAGACTTCCCAGTGTGGGGAAAGGGTAAGTGACAGATCTCAACTGGTTCACATTCCCACAGCAAACTCCTGCAAACCCAGCCATGGGAGAAACACACATGGCCCCTGAGAATAGTATAAGGATCTGTCTGGAGACCACATGACAGCATTGCTCCAGAGAAGGCACTCATGCCAGGTCCCACACACCCTGAATCCTAGGCAGCTGCAGCATGGTGCCATTCTGAGAGCCCAGCCCCCACCAGATTACATCCTTTTCTAGGGCCTAATATTTCCCACATTTCCACAACCCTAGAGCCCTACTGACATACCCCACATCTATTGGGGGGCTCAACAGCCAAAATCATTCTGAGCAAAAAGAACAAAGCTAGAACTTCACATTAACTGACTTCAAACTGTATTAAAAGGCTAAAATAAGCAAAACGGCATGGTTTGTGAACCTACTCATCTGACAAAGGGCTAATATCCAGAATCTACAAAGAACTCAAACAAATATACGAGAAAAAAACAAACAGCCCCATCAAAGAAGTGGGAAGGAGTAGTGAACAGACATTCCTCAAGAAGATATTATGGTATACAGGCAAACAGACCACCAGAAGAAATGCCCCCTCATCATCACTCGCCATGCAGAGAAATGCAAATCAAAACCACAATGGAGATACCATCTCACACCGAGTTAGCAATTGGCAATCATTAAGAAGTCAGGGAAACAACAGTGTGAGAGGGATGTGGAGAAATAGGACACGTGTTTACACTGTTGGGTGGGGATTGTAAACTAGCTTAAACCATCGGTTATGTGGAAAACAGTATGGCAATTCGCCTCAAGGATCTAGACTTAGAGTGTACCATATGGACCCAGCCATCCCGGACTACTGGGTATGATCCCAAAGTTACAAAGGGGGGTATTCTACTCAAAGAGCCACATGTACAGCGTATGTTTTATTGCAGCAGCTATTCACACATAGCAAGAGGGACTTGGAATCAACCCAAACTGTCCATCTGTGACGAGCTGGATTAAGAAAATTGTGGCAACATCTATACTACCATGGACATACTAGTGCCAGCCATAAAGGAGAAGGATGAGTTTGCGGTCCTTTGCTGAGGGAGCATGGAGCAGCTGGAAACCGATCATTCTTAGCGAAATATCACAAGAACAGAAAAACCCAGACCACCGCGATGTTTCAGCTCATAGGTGGAACGAACAATGAGTCGACTTGGACTCGGGTGCGAAGGGGAAATCACGCGACTGGGCCTATCGGATGGGGGAGAGGGGAGGAGGAGGGGTAGGTGCATTGGGGAGTTATAGACAAGATATAATATGCATGAATTGATGGTGCTGACGGAGTGATGGGTGCAGCACACCACATGGCATAAGTATACAGTATGTAAGCAAAGCCTGCACGTTATGCAGCATGTACCCTAGAACTTAAAGTATAATAATAAAAAAGAAAAAAAAAAAAAAATGACAGAAATAGACACACAGATCAACGGAACAAAATAGAGGATCCAGAAATAAATGTATGTATTTATAGTCAATTACTTTCCAACAAAGGTGGCAAGAACATACCTTGGGGAAATGGATGAACTTTTCAATAAATGGTGCTGGGAAAACCGAATTTCTAGATGCAGAAGAATGAACCCAGAACCCTATCTCTCACCATAAAGAAAAATCAACTCAAGACAGATGAAAGACTTAAACATAGGACCCAAAACCATAAAACTGCCAGAAGAAACACAGAGGAAATAATCCAGAACATTCGTGTAGGCAAATATTTTATGGCTAAGACTTCAAAAGCACAGGCAACAAAAACAAAAATAGAAAAATGGGACTATATTAAACTAAGAAACCTCTGCACAGCACAGGAAACAATCAACAGAGTGGAGACACATCCTATTGGATCAGAGACAATATTTGCCAATTATTCATCTGACAAGGGGTGAATATCCAGATTATACAAGGAACTCAACTAAACAAACAAACAAAAACTAATAATTTCAATAGAAAGTGGGCAAAGGATATAAATAGAAGATTCTCAAAAGAGGGCATACATGTGGCTAACAGTTATATTAAAAAAATACTCAATGTCACTAATCATCAGAAAAATGGAAATCAAACCACGACAGGATACTATCTTACTCCTTTTAGAATGGCTATTATTAAAAACACAAAAATAAGAGGTGCTCATGAGGATGCAGAGAAAAGAGAAATTTCTCTTATACAACATTGGCTGGAATGTAAATTAGTGCAGCTACTATGGAGAACAGTATGGAGATTTCTCAAAAAACTAAAAATAGAATTACAATATGATCTAGCATTATCACTACTGGGAATTTATTCAAAGGGAAGGAAATAAATTATATTAAAGCAATACTAGCACCCCTATGTTTATTGCAGCACTAGTCACAATAACAAAGATATGGAATCAACCTGTGCCCATCAATGGATGAATAAATAAAGAAAATGGGCATATAAAGAGTGGAATACTATTCAATCATTAAAAAAAGAATGAAATCATTTTTGTAGCAACCTGGATGGAATTGGAGGTCATTATGTAAAGTGATATAAGCCAGACACAGAAAAACAAACTTTACATGTTCTTACTCATATGTGGAAGCTAAAGGAGTTGACCTCATGGAGTTAGAGTAGATTGATAGACGAGAGGCTAGGCAGGTTGTGTGTGTGTTTGTGGGTAGGAGGGATGAAGAGAAGTTGGTTAATGGGTATGAACGTAGAGTTAAACAGAAGGAATAAACTCCAATCTTAGCAGAGTAGAGTTACTGTAGTTAACAACAATATATTGAATATTTCAAAAGAGCTAGAAGAGAAAACTTTAAATATTCCCAACACATATAAATTGTAAATACTTGGGGTGATGGATACTCTAAATATTCTAATTTGATCATTATGTGTTCTATACACTTAATAAAATACCACATGTAGTGCATAAAATGAACAAATATTATATATCAATAAAATAATATATATATAAGAACCTCCACAAATCAATAAGAAAAGACAGATGACTTAATTGAAAATGGACAGCATATGAAGAGACTTCATGAATAAGGATATCCCTATGCTGGGTAAACCTATAAATAGATGCTTAAATTCATTATTTATAAAAGAAAGGTGAATTAAATCCAGAATATGGTACAATAATACTTCACACTCATTAGCATGATTAAAAAAGGAAATGTTGGTAAAGGCACAGAGAAACTGAAACTCTCTCATATACTGCTGATGGAACTGTAAATTAGTCCAATAACTCTGTAATAAACAAATACTCTGGTAACAAGTAATTTAACTTCTAGGTTTATTTAATAAAAACTAACAGAAATCAATGCTAAGAAATTCACTCAAAACTACACAATTACATAACAATTGAACAACTTGTTCCTGAATGACTTCTGGGAAAATAATGACATTAAGGCAGAAATCAAGAAATTCTTTGAAACTAATGAGAACAAAGATACAACATTCCAAAATCTCTGGGACACAGCCAAAGCAGTGTTAAGAGAGAAGTTTATAGAACTATACATCCACATCAAAAAGTTAGAAAGATATTACTTTAACCACCTAATATCATAATTAGAGGAACTAGAGAAACAAAAGCAAACCAACTCCAACGCTAGCAGAAGATAAGAAATAACCAAAATTAGAGCTGAACTGAAGGAAACTGAGACATGAAAAACCATACAAAAGATCAATGAATCCAGGAACTGGTTCTCTAAAATAATTAATAAAATAAATCACTAGCTAGACTAATAAAGAAAAAAAGAGAGAAATCTAAATAAATACAATCATAAATGACAAAGGGGACATTACCACTGACCCTACAGAAATACAAAGAACCCTCAGAGACTATTAGGAACACCTCTATGCACACAAGCTAAAACACCTAGAAGAAATGGATAAATGTTTGGATATATACAACATCCCAAGAATGAACCAGGAAGAGATTAAATTCCTGAACAGATCAATAATGAGTTCTAAGATTCAATCAGTAACAAGCCCACCAACCAGACAAATCCCAGGACCAGATTGATTCACAGTCAAATACTACCAGATATATAAGGAAGAGCTGGTACCATTCCTTCTGAAACTATTCCAAAAAATTGAGGAGAGGGACTCTTGCCTAAATTATTCTATGAGGACAGCATAATCCTGTTACCAAAGCCTGGCAGAGATAAAACAACAACAAAAAGAAAACTTCAGGTCAATATCCTTGATGAACATAGATGCAAAAATCTCTACAAAATACTAGCAAACTGAATCCAGCAGCTCATCAAAAAGTTAACCCATCATAATCAACTAGGCTTTATCCCTGGGATGCAAGATTGGTTCAACATATGCAAATCAATAAATGTGATTTTTCACATAAACAGAACTAAAAACAGAAACCACATGATCATCTTGATAGATGCAAAAAAGGCTTCCAATAAAAATTCAATATCCCTTCATGTTAAAGGCCCTCAACAAACTAGGCATTGAAGGAACATACCTCAAAATAATAAGAGCCATCTATGACAAATTCACATCCAGCATAATACTGAATGGCAAAAAGCTTGAAGCATTCCCCTTAATGCCAGAACAAGACAAGGATACCCTCTTTCATCACTCCTATTCAACATAGTCCTGGAAGTCCTAGACAGAGCAATCAGGCAGGAGAAAAAAAAAGGCATCCAGATAGGAAGAGAGGAAGACAAACTATCCTTGTTTGCAGATGAGAGGATTCTATACCTAGAAAATCCCATAGTATCTGCCCAAGAGCTCCTTGACCTAATAAACAACTACAGCAAAATTTCAGGATACAAAGTCAATGTACAAAAATCAGTAGCATTCCTATACAATAACAACATCCAAGCTTACAGCCAAATCAAGAACTCAACCCCATTCACAATAACTTCAAAAAGAATAGAATACCTAGGAATACCTAACCAAGGAGGTGAAAGACTTCTACAACAAGAATTACAAAACACTGCTCAAATAAATCAAAGAATACACAAATAAAAAACATTTCATGCTCATGGTTAGGAATAATCAATATTGTTACAATGGCCATACTGTTCAAAGCAATGTACAGATACAATGCTATTTCTATCAAACTACCAATGGTCTTCTTCATGGAGCTAGAAAAAAACTATTTTAAAGTTCATATGGAATCAAAAAAGAGCCTGAATAGCCAAGGCAATCCTAAGCAAAAAGAACAAAGTAGGAAGCATTATATTAACCAGCTTCAAACTATCCTACAGGGCTACAGTAACCACAACAGCATTGTGCTGGTACAAAAACAGACACATAGACAATTGGTACAGAGTAGAGAACCCAGAAATAATGCTGCACACCTACAACCACCTGATCTTCAACAAAGTTGACAAAAACAAACAATACAGTGCTGGGATAACTGGCTAGCAATATGCAAAAGACTGAAATTGGACCTCTTCCTTACACCGTATACAAAAATCAACTCAACGTGGATTAAAGACTTAAATGTGAAACCTAAAACTATAAAAAACTCTGAAAGATAACCTAGGAAATACAATAGGGATGTAGGACTGACAAAGATTTCATGATGAAGACGCCAAAAGCAATGGCAACGAAACCAAAAATTGACAAATGGAGCCTAATTTAACTAAAGAGATTCTGAACAGCAAAAGAAACTATCAACAGAGTAAACAGACAAGCCATAGAATGGGAGAAAATATTTGTAAACTATGCATCCGATAAAGGTCTAATATCCAGAATCTATAAGGAACTTAATTTATAAGAAAAAAAAACTCTGTTAAAAAGTGGGCAAAATATAAACAGACACTTTTCAAAAGAAGACACACATGTGGCCAACAAACATGAAAAAATGCTTAACATCACTAATCATTAAAGAAATGCAAATCAAAACCACAATGAAATACCATTTCACATTAGTAAGAATGGCTATTATTACAAAGTTAAAATATAAGAGATTATAGCGAGATTGTGGAGAAAGGGGAATGCTTATACACTGCTGGTAGGAATGCAAATTAGTTCAGTCACTGCAAAAAGCAGTTTGGAGATTTCTCAAAGAACTTAAAACAGAATGGACTACCACTTGACTTAGCAATCCCATTACTGGGTATGTGTCCAAAGGAATATAAATTGCTCTACCATAAAGACACATGCATGCATAGGTTTATCCCAACACTCTTCACAATAGCAAATACATGGAATCAACCTAAATGCCCATCAGTAGTAGATGGGATAAAGAAAATGTGGTACATATACACCATGCAGCCATAAAAAAGAATAAGATCATGTTCTCTGCAGCAACATGGATGGAGCTAGAGGCCATTATCCCAAGCAAACTAACCCAGCAACAGAAAACTAAAAACCACATATTCTCACTTATAAGTGGGAGCTAAACTTTGAGCACATATGGACACAAAGAAGAGAACAACAGACACTGGAGCCTACTTGAGGGTGGAGGATGGTAGGAGGGAGAGGATCAAAAAATACCTATCAGGTGCTATGGTTATTACCTAGGTGACAAAAAAATCTGTATACCAATCCCCTGTGACGTGCAATTTACCTATATGACAAACGTTCACATGTACTACTGAACCTAAAATAAAAATTTCAAAAAAGCATACATGTTTTCCAAAATACACATATTAGAATGTTCACAGCATACTATTCATAGTAATCAAAAACAGTAAATGACCAAAATCTCACTCAATAATAGAATTGTGTATTATATGTCAATAAAAATAGAAAATGACAGTTTCTGATCTTTTGAAGAAAAACATGTTAGGTATATTTCAGTGACACTTTGACTAATTATTAGATGATATCAATTATCTTTTGACTATCTTTAGCCTTATTGGAATACTTTAGAACACTTCTTGCTCTTACCTTACTGGCAGAATATATATATATTAGTCCATGTTCATACTACTATCAAGAACTTCCTGAGACTGGGTAGTCTATAAAGGGAAGAGGTTTATTTGGCTCACAGTTCAGCATGGTTAGGGAGGCCTCAGGAAACTTACAATCATGGTGGAAGGCAAAGGGAAAGCAAGACACCTTCACAAGGTGGCAGGAAGGAGAAGAGCTGAGCAAAGCAGGAAGAGCCCTTAAAAAACCATTAGATTTCATGTGATCTCATTCACTGTAATGAGAACAGAATGGGGGAAACCGCCCCCATCATTCAATTACCTCCACCTGGTCTGTCCCTTGACATGTGGGGATTATAATTCAAGGTGAGATTTGGGTAGTGACACAAAACCTAACCATATCACAAATATTTCTGGGACTTTACATACAGTATTTCAGGTTAACATGGCCTCAAAATCTTTCTCATTCTCCTCAGTACTTAGCCGTCTGTTCTAAAACGGAGATACTCAGACCTAGGTGTGCATCAGATTCACCTCCAGGTAGTCTGATTTGGTAGGTGTAGGTTGAAGTCTCCAAGTGTCCCTGGTACATCTGATAGGAATCTGGTCGTGGAATCACTGAACTAGACTGTCAAAGATAGCATTAGCATACCTCTATAGCAGTCTTGACAGCAGGAAAGTTAGGGATCAGAATTTTAAAAGTTGGACCATCTATACTATAATTACTTCCTGCCCCCTGCCCCCACCATGCTCTGATTCATTGCATCTGATTGCATGTGGGCAGTCAGAAATCTAGATTTTTAAAGCATCACAGATGATTCTTATATTCACTAACGTTTGAGAAACATTGTTTTATGCCTATAAACTTCCTCCTTGCTAAAGAGGAAAATAAATTATTATAGCACATAGAAATGCCATATTTTTGTTTCAAAATACTTTCTCCCAATTTTCCAGAATCTCCTTCCTCTAAGTTATATATCAAGTTGCTACAATTTAGAAAGCGTAACTGAGACTATTAGGGATTTAAGTAAAATAGTTACCTAGTAGTTCCTTAGCAATTTGTAATTTACTCAATGTACTTCTGACTAGCTCTTTTCAGTATAAGCAAAAACAAACAAGAAAACATTGGTATGTCTTACCAGAATGTAACAATCATTTTTTTTTTTTTTTTTTTTTTTTTTTTTTTTTTTTTTTTTTGAGGACGGAGTCCTCGCCTCTGTACCCCGGGCCTGGGGAGTGCAGTGGCCGCGATTCTCAGCTCACTGCAAGCTCCGCCTCCCGGTTTTTACCGCCATTCTCCTGTCTCGCCTCCGAGTAGCTGGACTACAGGCGCCCGCCCACCTCGGGGCCCGGCTAGTTTTTTGTATTTTTTCAGTAGAGACGGGGGTTCACAGTGTTAGCCAGGATGGTTCGATCTCCTGACCGTGATCCGGCCGCCCTCGGCCTCCCAAAGTGCTGGATACAGCTTGGAGCCACCGCGCCCGGCCTGTAACATCATTTTAAAATAGAGATACAAAATGGCTGTAGCACACACCCAATGCTGTTCTATAGTCAGTAAGCATGAATTACACTCTATGACTGAATGGCAATTTACTTTCCTAAACATCTTTTTATAGGCTGACAATTTATAATAGATGAGAGAAACAAACGAATGCTTTTCCCTCCCTCTTATCAACTATATTTTCATTAAAAATATTTGCTAGCTATTCATAGTCAAATTAGACCAAAATAATTTAAATCTTATAGAGATAAAGAATCTGTATTTTATTTAAGGACTCCTTGTAGTATACAGTAAATGTTTCAAAAAATGCCCTTACATACAATACTTATTAATGAAATGCCTTGTAATCACTTCTGAAGATACAAGGGTAGAATTTCAAGCCTCATTCTGCTAGACCCAAACATTATAGCTGATAAGGGGCTATACTACTTTAAGGGGGCTTGTAACATGGATAATGAAGATTGGTTCTTTTTCCTGGATTTATGGCAAGCCATTATCTTTACTGTTGAAGGGTTTTTTCCCCCCTCATGTTTTGCTTATACAATAAAAAGGAAGCTTAAAAAAACAGCTGCTTGCAACCACCTCCTCTAATGAGAAGATGAATGAAAATGATTATTCAAGACAGTTTAACAGTGGACAAAAGATTTTTCAAGTGAAACTCTCCAGTTTCCCAGATAAAAGCTATTTATGCTGACTATTGTTTTAATGACTTTGATCTAATACTAATTATTAAATACATAAAACAAATCACCTTCAAAGCAATCCAAGTTTCAGGCTTATGCAAGTTTTTTTTTCTTTTTTTCTTTTTTTGGCAATATATACAAGGTATGCTGTCCAAAGATAACTATGCATTTTATTTTTATCATCATAACCTTCACTTAGATAACTAATCATAACAAATAAGGGTTGCACAGGGTGTGTATGGAACATAAGTGTATATCTCTTTCTTGAAACTCAGGAGTAAATGAAAAAATAAGTATATAAATAACAATTAAAATTTTAACCACCCACCCCCCAAAACCTAAGTGTATATCCCTAAAAATGTCTAAGAATCAGTCAAGTTGATCAACTTGGAGCAGAATTCCATATCATTTAGGGTGTAATTTGAAAACCACTAACATCAAATTCCTTTAATATAGTATTAATAATTGATGACATTTTGGCTGGGCACAGTCGCTCAAGCCTGTAATCCCAAGACTTTGGGAGGCCGAGGCAGTTAAATCACTTGAGCCCAGGAATTTAAGACCAGTATGGCCAACATGGCGAAACCCTGTCTCTACAAAAAATTACAAAAATTAGAGAGGCTTGGCGGTACACACCTGTAATCCCAGCTACTCGGGAGGCTGAGGCAGGAGAATTGCTTGAATCCAGGAAGCAGAGGTGGCAGTGAGAGTGAGCCAAGATCACACCACTGCACTCCAGCCTGGATGACAGAACAAGACTCTGTCTCAAATAATAGAAATAATGGATGATATTTTATTTTATTTTATTCCTTTCGTAGAAGAGGATTCTGTTTCTTTTTCTCTGTGTGTGTATAAATGAAATATATAGATATTATATTTATATATTTATGTAAGGGGGGAAACGTGGAAGAAAAATTTTTTAAATGAAATAATGTCGTATGAAGTCCTCAAAGAAACAGGCCATAGCTAAAAACCACTGAATTTATGAGAGGGGAAACTGAGCCACTTTCAGCAGAGACAGAAATAACAGCATGAAGTAAATTTTCTACAGGAATCAACACTTGGGTCTTTTCCCTTTGTGAGACTATGTTTGTCATAGCAGACGAAAGAATGGAAATTTGTCTACATAATACATGATGTTTTTCTTTTTTTTTTAACTATGTACTCTAATTATGAAGATGGAGGTGTCCTTTGACAGATCTTTTAATAAAGACAGTTTAGCAACACTTGAGCTATTCTGTATGCTTGTTAGAAATATTAACACATTTAAATCAAGATCCTAATATAGATTTTGCTGCTGTGTGATCACTTTTTTATTATATTAGTTTTATCTAGGTTAACAGATAACAGGGTAGTATTGAGAGAAGAGAGACAGACCCTCTCATATTGTTTTCTACTCAGAAAAGGAAAGAGAAGCAAAACTAAAGGCAGGTAGCCCAGCACCTAGGAACCAGATCCGAAACAAAGGAACCAGACCCTAAACCAGGCCTGGGCCTGCCTGACCTAAGCATGGCAGTTAAAATTCGACCCCTTACCTAGCAACTGATGTTATCTATAGATTATAGGAAGACATTGTAAAACTTCCCGGTCTGTTCTGTTTCACTCTGACCACCGGTGCATGCAGCGCCTATCACATACCCTCTGCTTGCTCAATCGATCACGACCCTCTCACACGGACCCTTTCAGAGTTGTGAGCCCTTAAAAAGGACAGGAATTGCTCACTTGGGGAGCTCGGCTCCTGAAACAGGAGTCCTGCCGATGCTCCTGGCCAAATAAACCTCTTCCTTCTTTAACTTGGTGTCTGGGGAGTTTTGTCTGCAGCTTGTCCTGCTACAGTATACTCTACAGTATCACCATGGTATTACAAATTATTTCTTCTAAGAAAATAATTATAGAAATCATTTGGGAACAGACTAGCTTTTTAATAAACTAACTTGAGGAAATCTCAAGGTATTGGCAAGTCAGGAATTGTCCAAGTCAGGAAGTTATAACTTTAATGTTTTTAAAGAAGGACAGACGAAAGAACCCCCTGCCCCCCCGCCCCGGAGTCTATGAAGCGGGGAGGGAGAGGGCAAGAGAGAGAGATTTAGAGACAGGGAGAGAGATGAGAGAGAGAGAGAGGGAGTGAGCTGACTCACTTGAAGAAGGCTGCTCAGGATGGAGAGTGGCTTGGGACTAAGGAATGTGAGTTCAAATGCTGTTTCTGCTGTAAACCAGCGAGGAATGACAACATCCTATCACTCTGGGTTTCAGCATCCTCATCAAGAAAAAGAGATCGTTAATCTTTAAAGTTTCCTCCTCATTTAGAGTCTACTTTTGTAAGACTGTATAAAATTAAGATGTAAGGTTTTTTTTTACTTTGGTCTCTGTGTGAGGAAAGAGATAATAAGTTATTATGTGATTAATTACCTTTTTGGGCTTGCTAGTTTTGGGAATTCTTTTGTCAAGATTGCAAAAATTCAAGACTAGTGAAGATTTCTGTGTCCTTAATACCTAAAGTGGCGGAAGCTCATGAAATTTAATGATACTGGTGACTCTGTGGTAGAGAGCTGAAATCATTTTTTGTTGACCAGAGCATGGATTTTTCAGACTAGTGAAGATTAAAAAGTATGTTTATTAACTTTTAGGTTATTTCTAGGGAATTTTAAATGTCATATTGGCACCATCTATAGCTATTTAAGGTGAAGTGCAGCTATGATTTTTTCATATTCTGATAATCTATCGCTCTCTTTTATTTAAGCTAAGTAATATCAGTTTCAGTTAATCAGCAGATATACTCAACTGTTCATTTGAGTCAGTCACAGCTAGCATTTGTCTGCTTGGGCTACAAACCATTCAGGAAGATATTATTCTTTTTATCAATTTATATTCTAGACACATAGTATCTATGCTTTTAGTCTTTTTAGAATTTCTACAACTTCTATAAATATTTAAGCTTCATTTTTAATGATGAGTAGTCAAAGCTCCACCAAGGATATTTTAAGAGTTTTGCATGAGGAATTGTTTTGTTCTTAGTAAAGTTTTGAATTTTTCAATGCTCAAATATTACGTGGACATCATGAGGCACAAAATAAAAAAAAAATCAGTTTAAAATAGTGACCTTATTAATGTACAGGAAAAGATATATTGTTTAATCTTTGTTTTGTGGTATTATGTTTCTCAGTAATCCAATTTTTCCAGGTATAATTATTGAATTAATTTGAGTACATAACAAAGAGCACATTTGTCAAAACATTTTGGTGAAAGTGGAGAATGCTGAGTACCATGGCATACACCTGTGGTCCCAGCTATTCGTGAGGCCGAGGCTGGAGGAACCCTTGAGCCCAGGACTTCGAGGCAGCCTGGGGAACAAAGTGAGACCTTATCTCTAAAAGTGAATAACAACAACTTGCTGTAAACTGAATTTGGAAACGAATGGACAACTCTCAAAAACAAAAGCAAAGTACCTGGACCCATTCTTCTTGCTCCTTCATTTACTAACCCTTTCTTTTATTATTTTACCTGGTTTAAAGTTACTTTGGAAGAAAAGCAATGAATCACATAATAGCTTTATAAATATTTGTTTCTCTGATACTGTTTTAGGCTCTGTTGGCTAGTAAACCCTCAAATGTTTTGGGTTTTATTTCTCCTAAATAGACACTTCAGTATTCATGAACTGTGAGAAACTCACATCCATGTAAATGGCTTAAATATTTTTTGGATGCTTCCAAAATAACAAAAAATATAGAAAGGCTTTTCATTGATTTCTATAGTAATTATATTATGCTAAATACGTTGAGCCAGTCAGAAGAAGCCTGGCAGCTGAGGCATTCTGATTAATTACATTTTTCTGTTTAACTGAATTTGTGTCTCCAACTCTTTCTGGTTCCTACTCTCACCAAAAATAAAATAATTAATTTTTAATAAGCACTCTATATTAGATGTTAAAGTAGGGATAGATATTTAGACTAAATATATACTAATTCTCAGATGTGTTCCATTTATTTGTATAAATTCATGATCCTAAAATATGAGCTTATTTTATTAGGCTCTGCTTGTCTTTTCTCGAAGTAACATGTTCACTATTATCATTGTTAAAATTTTAAATTAAGTCTTACAGATACTTTCATCAATAAATAAAAGTGATTTACAAGTATGCTATCAATTGTTTTGCATTCATAATGCGGATTTTTAAAACGTAAAAGATTCTTGAAAGTGTGTATTTATTTAAATACAATGTTCTATAATTTTATTTGAACTACTGACTTATCAAGTGGTCTCTTTAAAATGTGAAACCAACTTTAAAGCTTTAAAATAATAAATCTTGGAAAATTTACTTATAGGCCTAGTTATAGTAAGTCCTAAGTTCTGTTGAAATTATTACAAATGATAAATTTCAGTATTTTTTAAAAATAAGGCCTTACTATTCTGTTCTTAGTAATCTATTTATATGGAATCATGTACGTAATATTCCAGTTCTTTTGAATGCTGATGGCAAACAAGCCAGTAAATTGTCTTTTAAAATACAGCATCTCTACTCACGAGAGATTTCCAGCATTCTTCTAAAAGGCACAATTATATTAGCTGAAGTCCACGTAGGTTTCTGTGGAGGTGGGAAGGAAGACTGGAAGTGAGTTTGACAGGCTTGGGTTTGCAAAGGTCTAGATCAATGCTTTTTGGAACTAGGTAAAGGCTGTCCCCCAGGAGGCAGGTTAAGCGCATCAGGATGCGAATTCTCTTTCCTTTCCTCTACTCTGCTCTCTGTCATCACACATTTATCTACATTTTTTCTTTCTGTACACTCATTTATTGATCAGTAATATATTTTGCTGGAGAATGCAGTATTTTGTGGAAATGGATATCAGGTTCAGACCAACTGGCAGTATCCTCTGAAAATCTCCTAGATGGAGATTTCTTATTAGATTATCCTCATTTAGCACTACTTTTATATATTTGTGTTGCACCAGGAAAAATGAGAAAGATAATTCAATAAAAAAAATTTTATTGAGTCATCCAGTGGAGAATTGGATTCCAAACACTTGTTTTAAATGATAAAACTAAACTTAAAATATTATCATTTAAAAAAGTACTTATATCTTCATTATAGTAACTGTGCTTAATCCCTCCAAAATTTATTCATATATTCCTCTGAATTGGCATTATAATCATTATCTTGTATATGCCATTCTGTTACAATCTTTTGATGAATTACATTTCCAATTAATTAATTAAGACTTTCTGCATTATCAATTTTTTTCACAGTCTACAAAAGCTGGTACTAGCTGATCAATTATTGCATTTAAAATCCTAAGCTAACCTTATTACATATATTTTCTCATTTGTACAACATAGGTGAGTAATGATTATTATTATACCATTAACTGAGGATTGCAACAAGTAGGTAATTCATCTGATATCACATAGGTAGCAAGTGATGGGTTGAGGATTTATAAGCACGTAGTTTAACCTAAGAACTTAGCCTTTAATCAATATGCTGTGCCACTTCTCACAAATAAAAATGCATGCTAAAGTAATAAGGACTGGATAATGTGAAGAAATACAGTTTTGCAGAATTTATGTTAGAGATTAAATCAATTTTTTTAACCTGATTACTCTCTGTGATTCTCCCTCCACCCCACCTCAAACTAAGAAATTGCTTTGGGGATGTGGTTTAGGATTCCAGAGCTCTTAGAAGAAATATTCTTGTCTCTGGGTTTGAGAAAACACTAGATAAAAGTAAACCAGATTTACCTCTATATAAGGCCAGGAATCCAGGACAGATATAGGGAATATTTGTGGGTGAATCTTCAAAACACGCTTAAGTCCATGAAGCTAAATAAATCTACCATACGGTAAGCCAGATTTATAAAAGAAACTAGTGAAAACTGTGGGTGCTAGATATGAAGATAGGAAGGAATTTTATTTTAATAGCAAAAATAACCTATAAGAAAAAACAGAAAATTATTTCAGAATACATCTTTGGCAGACTTCTTTGGCCCTTAGAAAAGGCAGCTTTCATTTTGAAAGAAATTATTTCCCTAGTCAAAATGTTTTATTTCTTCCTAGAGCTTTTTTCTCCCAAACTTTTAAACAGAGAGGAAGCTCAGGTTATAGTACATGGTAATAAATACATCAAACTAGGGCTATCTAACAAAATAGGTAAATAAAATAGGATTTATCACCTGGGAGTTTAACAAACAGAAAGCAGCCTTAGTTTAAAAAAACAGAAACAAAACTTAGAAAGGGTTCTGAGTACCAGTGTTTTGACTACGTTGACTGAAATGGTGTAGTCTACCTCACCCAAGCAGAAATCTATAACTAGAGGTGTCTGAGATTGTATGAAGATCCTAAAACAGTTGCTTTAGAGTGACTGAATCCACAGTCTGAAATAAGAATGTGTGTATTTTTTATGCAATTTCCATAAGTGAAATTGTGTACAATAAAGCCTTCCCTTGTGTTTGGGCCCTATAGATGGTTGGTTAATCAAAAGCTTTTTTAAAGTCAGGATTACCTTAACATTTTGTAACTTAAATCATTCACATATGTATGCATTAGCCAACCCTTAGTTGTAAGCTGAGGCCCTTTTCTGTGAGCGTATGTCCACTCTTTGGAGTTCTGCCTCTTCTTTCTTGAATAAGCATACCTATAATGCATCTTTAAACATTTCTAGTTTCAGTGTCTTTAATGTGTAGAAAAATCTTCCAGGTACTTGTGAAGCTGAGTGCAGAATCATGATATATATTCATGAATCCCTCATCTCCTATTATTTTTATAATAGTTCTACTCTCAATTCAATGGCTTCTTTTTTTTGTCTTAGACTTTACGAAGCCTTTTCAAAGCATTTACCTTAATTTGCATGTGAGTATGAAATGTGAGTATGAAAGAAACAATGACTTTCTTTCATACTCACATTTTCAATTAATGAAAATTTATCAAATTATATAATTATAAAGATAATTACACAGTAGGATGTAGATTAAAGCTAAAATAACATTGGCCTAGAGAAGAAAGAATTTTATCTTTCTGACAGAAAATCTGGAAAGAGATGTGTATTATATATTTCTTTTCTTTCTTTCTTTCTCTTTTTTTTTTGAGACAGAGCTTCACTCTTGTTGCCCAGGGTGGAGTGCAATGGTGTAATTTCAGCTCACTGCAACCTCCATCCCCCGGTTCAAGCGATTCTCCTGCCTCAGCCTCCTGAGTAGCTGAGATTACAGGCACTCGCCATCACACCTGGCTAATATTTTTCTATTTGAGTAGAGATGGGGTTTCACCACGTTGGTCAGGCTGGTCTTGAATTCTTGACTTCAGGTGATCCGCTCACCTCAGTCTCCCAAAGTGATGACATTACAGGTATGAACTACGGCGACTGGCCCTGGTTAGATATTTTTAAGTCTGATATTTTTAATGATAGCTCAACAATAATTAGGGGTAGAACCTACAGCTAACTAGTTGCTCTAGTCATCCAACTAATGTTACAAAATGACTGCTGCCACTCCTGCCATTACATTCATAATACCAGTCAGCAGCAAAAGGGGAAAGAGGGAGGAAGAATAGGCTCTTGCACTTTAATGGTATGATCCATAATTTGCACACATCACCTCAGAACACTTAGTCACACTGTCATACCTATCTGCAAAGGAAGCTTGGAAATGTAGCCTGTAGCTAGATGACCATGTGCTCACTAAAATGTTTATTGTATATAAGCAGGGGAGAATAGATATTGAGGAACATTGAGCAGTCTCTGATTTATTCAGATCTGTTCTTTTGAAACCAGGCAAATGCTTTAGTAGGTTTTGTTCTGAACTTCTCTGGTTATGCCTCTCTACATGTGGTGGGGATTCCACAGAGCCAAGGGGTCTTGCCTAACCAGAATCCATGCCCTCCTTTTAACCTGGCTACTCAAAAGTCTAAAACTTCCTGTCTGAACAGCCTTGGACCTGTATCCAGTGCCTCTTGGGTCCTCTGGATGGTGAACTACATGTACTTCAGGAGTATGAATAGAGGTTGGGTGAGCAGGATGGGAATTCTCACACATATGTTTGAGGTCCCTTATAGTATCCACAGAGCCAAAGGTGGTAAGAGAATAGAAGAATATATGAGCCATGTTTCCCGGCATTGGAAACTTCTCATGGAGAATTCAGAAGAGCTTGAAATGTATAAAATGGAATTTGGCCTTTCAGCTCATTATGTAGGTATATTTGCCAAAGTAGGAAGATGGTATCATTTATCTGGGTCTATATAACAAACCACACCAAAACTTTATGGTTTAAGACAACAATCATTTTACTGTCCCTATGGAAACTGTTCCTTAAGTTGTAGGCTGAGGCTGGAGGATGCAAGAAGGCTTAATTCATGTGTTTGGAACTTTGATGCTGTCTGCCAATTATGGTGCGTTTGGTCATCTCTACATTGCCTCTCTTTCCATGTGTTTTCTTCTCATCAAAGAGTTCATTATGGGTTTCTTCGCTTGGCAGTTGTCTTCCATGATGGGTAAAAATAGGAAGTTGCAGGCCTTAAAGCCTAGTCACAAAAATCACACTTCTACCATATTCTAGTACTCAAAGTAAGTAATAGAATCAGCCCAGGTAAAAAAGAGGGCAAATAAGTTTAAGCACTTAATGGAGTGGCAAAGTTACATTGCAAAAAGCCATGCAAGATGGGAGGGATGGCCATTTGAGAAACAATCTATGACAAACATTTTCCATTTAATAGCTTGATATTACACCTCCGTTTGTATTCTTGTCTCAGGCCCTGCGAATATTAAACATGTGTCTGTTTTTGTTCATCCATTATCCACTTATTCCTGCACATAAATTCCCTTTTCCATACATAAAACACTCTATCCCTAATGAAGACATCCACCAAATCCCATCCACTTCCTTCGTTCAAGTCCAAAGTCTCTGGGTGATGTTCAGTCCTTTCCAACTAGTGTAAAGGTGATGATTAATTGTGTTCTGTTGACCTATAAACTAAAAGGCCAGTTATACTTCTTCCTTTGCATGTATTATACAATGGTGGATTAGAGTAGGTTCACTTTTCCAGGCATTGAGAAGGATAGAAATTGTTTCTTTTCAAGAAATCTGCTATTATAGAGAATGAAATAAGGGGTACACACTGTCATTATAAAATTGTTTCTCAATCTATTCAGTATAATAGAAATTTCCATACAGAACAGGGAAGAGTGGAAAACACATGGAAATTGGGAAGGCAAACTCTCAGGGCAATTAAGTAAATTTCTTGGTCAGTCTAGCTGGACGTTAAGGTTTTGTTCCCTGGGAGAATGGCCCTGTTTATTGTTCTCCATGGCCCTGAGCCTTTTTCTTATTAATTATTTTTTTAGGAAGTGGGTGATGAATCATGTGCTTTTTGTTTGTTGTCAAATAGACTTTGTGGTCTCCTTGTTGCTGGTGCAAGGGATTTGGGGTTTCAGGGATTGCTGTAAGGTTCAAAAGTCATGGGAATTTCATTGCTAAAAAGACTACAAGGTCATTTTGCCATCACTCAATTTCCTCAAAATTCTAGTGGTCTCTGATCTTTTTGTTTCTGGTTATTGCCATGTAGTGGTAACCACAGCCAAAGATCTAGACATGGCTTATAAGCTTGGAAAGTCTAGATTTTTATTAACTGGCCTCTGTGCTCTGTCTGTCCTTCCTGCTTCAACATAAGGGTGGTAAATTTGGGACCATCTGCAAGAAGAGTCATGGGTGGGGTGACAATAGGCTTAATCTGGTCTTTGCTGCTGAAGCATTCAGCATACTTTGGGCGTTAGTCATTGTGCTTTATAGAGGAAGTGAGAGTGTAGGCTAATCTGGTGAGTTAGTTGACTGAAGCTTGGCTATGAAATTTCCTTTTACAGAATAAACTGAAAGTAATATAAATAGGTTTCAGACTCTAACTTCCTATTCTTCTTTATTATTTGGTGAAACTATTATCCTGGAGTGGCTGAGACAAATATATCTGTTATGACTAGTTCCAGATATATGTAGTTTTCTTTCTCAAGCATCTACTTCTCACTTTTGTCTTATTTCACTCTGCATTTAGTAAATTAAAGTTCAGATTTTAGATGCAGGGTTTTAAACAATTGTAATAATGAGGATTTTTTTTTTTGTACTTCCAATGCCTTTCCATTGATGCCTCAAAACAGTTTCTCTCTATTTGTGTTACATTTCTGCTCTATGTCCATTTTATTATTTAACGTCTCTTTTGCTTTCAAGGCTCTTTCCCTTGCATGACTTTTCTAAATCAGCACTGGTCAAGAGATATATAACGTAATCCACATATAGAATTAATAAGTGTTCTAGTACCTTATTAGAAAGCATAAAAAGAAACAGGAAATTAATTTTAATATATCTTTTAAAACTCAACATCAAAATTATTATTTCATGTAACCAATATAATATTATTGAGATATTTTGTTCAAAATCTGGTGTATATCTTATCCTCAAAACACAGGAAGATTTGGATTAGCAATATTTCAACGGCTTAATATATATACAGTGTAGCTCTTGATCTTTGCACTAACTTGGGATGTAACTAGGAAATATTCATTATCAAATGCTCTTTTCTAGGCATTGTGAAGTATACCAGTTGTTTCTTTTAAAGAAATCTGCTATTTAGTGAATGAAATGGAGGGTACACTCCCATATAAATATAATATTGTTTCTCAAACCATACTGTTCTGGAAAACACGAATTTGGGTCATTTTTGTTAGAAATACATAAGTCTCCTTCAATTTTTTCTTTTTCTAAACAGGGAAGCAATATAGGGTAATTATGTTTTTTTCATTTGGAAAAATAACAGTAGATTCATTGAAAAGTCCACCCAGATATTATAGGTACAACTTTCCATCATTTGCAGAGAGTTTTGCTATCCTGAGAGGGGCAGTCCAAGCCAGGTCAGTCTTCTGCTATGTATATCTCTGATGTGAAATTATGTTAGGAAAGGCTAAACGTTAGTCTTAGAAAAAAAAAAAAATCCTCTCATCTATAATGAACTGAAGTTAAATACTACCCTTGCTTTACTTCCTTGCAGTAAAGCATGTACATCTCTGGGGCTATAATCAGGAAGTCAATAGTCCAAGTCCCTACTTCAAAAAGTATTTGATACTTATATGAGGGTAAGCAAAATGTCTACCTCCTGGAATTCATCAAGTCCTCCAGTTTTTGGAGCTATCTTTTATTCTAACATTTAAATAAAATGGCTCAAATTTCTTTTTATAAAATAGTACTACCTAGCTTCAATCAACTTCATTCTTTTGAGGGCTAACTTTCCCTAAAATATTTGAAAAACACCAAGGTTGCCTGAAGTTTGCTTCTTTACTGTCATCTCCAGGACCCATTATCATACCTCCTGCTGAACGTCAGGCTTCTGTTTACTTTGTGGCTGGTCCCCCCAACTTTAGAACTTTGCTTCTCTTTCTCCATTCCCCAAGGTACCATTAATATTAATGACTGAAATTCTGGGCCAAACAGACTTCTGTTGAAGACTTGCAATAAATAGAATTTCCTTACATTGAGAAAACAATTCTCTGCCCTTCCTAAAACCATGTTCCTGAGGGTCCGTCCTATCTCTCTAGACCAGAGTTGTTTAACAAAACTTTCTGCACTGTTCAATACAGTAGCCACTGGACACATGTGGCTATTGAGCACTTGAAATGTGGTTAGTGAGGCTGAGAAACTAAATATT
This sequence comes from Rhinopithecus bieti, assembly GCF_001698545.2. Taxonomy (NCBI): domain Eukaryota; kingdom Metazoa; phylum Chordata; class Mammalia; order Primates; family Cercopithecidae; genus Rhinopithecus; species Rhinopithecus bieti. The sequence goes on along the minus strand of NW_016803608.1, from coordinate 453,751 downwards.
AAATTTTATTCAAACGTAAACTTAGTCACGTGACTAGTGGCTATCATGTTGCACAACAAAGGTCTGTTCAACTTACTGTGAAGATTGATTCCCTTTCTTTTTCCAAGGTTCTCATCCCATTTGCTAACTACCATTTTGTAGTTATTAGTAAATAATTACAAAATTCCTGTTACTCTATTTCACAGGAGAGATTTCACTCAATTTCCCACACTTGGATTTATCTATCTAGATTATCGTGGAAGCCCCCATTATCTTGTACAATAAAAAAGTCTCTTGTGGCCCATCAAGATAATTTCCTAGAAACAAAGAAACATTTATCTTGGTAAATGCTTACACCAAGGATGATTTAAGTAGTTGCAAACCATATTACGTTTTCAAAATCAATATTTTCATTAGGTTACACCTTTCCTTCAGCAAAATATTTTCTGTAGCTGGAAAAGAAAGTTGTCCATAAATTCTTTCCATAGGTCATGTTCTGGAAAAGATAAAAACATATTATCTAATATCTTCTGGACACTTATTTCAGGCTACTCAATCCGTATGACATGCAGACATAGTATGAGAAACTGTTTCAGGCAGAGCTCTCCAAAACTGGAGGAAATCTCTTAAAAATTTGCATAATTGGGGAATGAGAATGAACAGCTGTCTCTCAAGCATGAGGAAATGGGTGTGGTGAGAATATCAACATTATTCTCTATCCTGAGGCTTCAGTCTCTGATTTATCGTTTTGAAAGACATCGCTCATTGCCAAGGTTTTGTCCCTTTGAGAATGGTATGCTCCTGTTTCCATTAAAATAATATTTCCTCCCATTCCTGCTCCTTACGATGGGATTCAGAAAACAGTAAGTTGACCCTGTATCGACCCCCCTTTAAAGTCATATACTGCCTGTGCTTGGCATGACACTCCACCTAGAAATTTGCCTGTTTCCCAAGCCTCTCTATAAAAGGGAAGAGAGCTCTATAGTCAACTAAGCATATTTGCTCATGGGATCTAGAAAGCCCCATTCCTCTTGAAATTTTCTGTAATCTCACTTGTTGCCAGAACGTTTCCAGAAAAGCCTTACTTTCCATTTCATTGAGGATGGCTTTTTGGTGTGCTTAGTGCTTACAAAGTGCCCGTTCTCACAATCCTAGCTAAGGGGTAGTATTTCCATTTCATGGAATCATGGGTCACGACCCTGGAAATAACTACCACCCTGAGCTTCGCAAGGCCTCTATGATAGCATTGCACTCCAATTCTTAGACAATCGTTAGAATTGCTTAGTTTCAGATAGCATTGATCTCTACAACCATATGCCTTTTCATGATTTGCTTCATATAGACAGAATGCAGTTTTTGACAAACTGGGTCAAATATATCCTATTTATGTTCATCTGTTCCAAATTGGTAGTAGAATGGTGATATTTATGGTCACTGGCCTACAGTCCTCTAACTAGAAGGAAAAGTACTACCTGCTCCTACTCCCTCAAGCCTTGAATAATAAAATCCTGAAACCAAATTTTGCTGACAACAACTTCTACTACCCAGGTCTGAGCTGGTACTTCCTATACTAGTTTTGTTACATTGAAGGTTTTCTATTGTTTTCCAATTCTACCTTTCTTCCTCCTTATGAATTATTCATATAATTGAGAGACCCTGTTTACTCTGAGATATCACAAATAACATTTTTACTATGAATAAATGTACTATTTATTTTTTCCAATTAAACCCAGTTTATTCTGGTTTAATAAGTACTGCTTTTTGAAATAACATCCCTAACTTAAACTGATTAATGTACTTTTGCCATAAAAATTTATTGAGCATATAGTATGTGATGATATAGTTCTAGATGCTGGCCATATAGCAATGGGAAAAACCCACACAAATCCCTGCTCTCATGGAGTTTATGTTCTAGTTAACTAAGACAGAAAATAAACAAACACATAAAATATGTAGTATGTCAGATGTTACAAGTTCAGTAAGAAAAGTAAAGCATGACAAGGGGGATACTGGAGAGAATTGGTGGGGATAGTTACTATTTTAAATTAGCTAGGCAAGGAGGAACTCACTCATAAGTTAACATTTAACCATAGACTTAAAGGAGACAAGGGAGTGAGCTATGTAGGGATCTAGGGAAGAGTTCTGCAGAAAGAAGGAAATAGCAACTGCAAAGCCCTGACATGTACAAGAAATAGCAAGATGGTCAGTGTATCTGGAACCACGCTAAGGGGGAGAGCCATAGAAGCTGAAGTCAGTGAGGGTATGGAGCACGAGACTACATTGTCTTGTAGATACATGTGCTTTGCCTTTAATTCTGAATGAGACCAGACATCATAGGTAAGTTTGGGACAGAAGAATGATTCATATAAACAAATATTTTTTTCTTTCTTCATTTTCAAGCATGCTTAAAAATTAAACGTCAGAATTATGACCACTCTACAAATTTGTCAAGACCAGCTCCTGTGTAGTATGCATATGTGGACATGGAGCAAACAGCCATATAGTCAAGGAATTTCCTAACTTCCTTATATCCATAAATTGCCATGGATATTTATGGATGTTATGTTTGGGATACAATTTGCAAAATTTCAGATGAGTCACCAGTTCCAGGCAAGGAAATGGAAATATGGTGGAATCGTCACTGAAAGATCTTACAAGCCCACATAAATGAGCAGAAAAGAAGCAGACACGCTTATATCTTGACATACTAGGAAACATCCTTGGGGAAAAATAGTTTAAACCACATTTAGAGGATGATGAACCTGGGGAAAAAAATATCCAAATATGTAAGAATGACATCTGTGCTTTCCACCATTTTTCAGATGTGAGTGTTAATGGTATATAATTAACTACAATTAATTGAGCTGAAGTTTGGCCACACATCCTGTTTCTGTTACCACACCCAGTACAACCTCCGCACATCTGTGGGCCATCATTATGATCACCCTTTTCCAGGAATATTAAGCAATTTGTTAGAGAACGGACATCTGGAAATAAACCTATGTTAGCTTGAGCATGGCCTTTTAGTTCTATAAACCATACTTGTCTTTCTCCAGAAATAATGATGCTAGTCTAATTCCTGTATCTTTTGAAGGAAAACAACATGAGAATAGCAACTTCAAGTTTCAAACACAACACTAAATTCACTGTGAATTTGTAGTGAATAAGGACTACTTTTTAGGATACATTATTCTAGAGTACCAATATTAAATTTTAACACATACTTACAATAAAATAAAAGAGACATAACACTCATTCTAGCTTTCAGCTCTTTACAAAGAAAGCAGTGAAGCTTTAAATCTTTTAGAAATGAAATTTAAATATACATAATATGTGCTTATTGAATTAATTTAACCATAATCCTACACTGCCTAAAATCACTCATTATTTTGATGTATTTTCTTTTGTTCAATCTTTTTTGACTTTTGTTTTGACAATATTGAAAACATCATATTTATAATTTATATATGCACATAATTTTACTTTGCCATTTTACTTAACATGATGTCAAAGCATTCTCCTTGTTGTTTTATAAACTCATGAAAATATTATTTCAGTTTGACATTTCTAAAATATGATATGATCATAAACTTCACTAAAATTCTTTACTATCGCCCCATCTCAAGTATAAAGTTCCAAAATCTTTAGTGAAGGATATTAGGCTGGTTATGATCTGTCCCTTTCTGACTCTGTAGTTTTTGCCTTTTCTCTAATTTCCCAGTCACACTTTTACCACTAGCAATTAGGAATGCCTTTTGTTTTGAGTCAATGATCTTTTCTCATTTTGGCATAATCTCACTATTATTTATGATTTTAGTGTTATTACTTGGTATAACAATTCCTACTTATTTTTAAATACTGAAGTTTAAAATCTGCTTTTCTGGGCAGCAATTTTTGGCACCCTTCACCCAAACCTCACCAGTTGCACATTTGGTTCTCCCTCCTCTGAGCCCCACAACACCACCAAATTATAAGAAAAACCGGTTTCCTCCTCTAGATCAGGAGCTATGTAAGGGCAGAAGTCTTCTCTTTTTCATATTTATATGAATGGTTCTTAGCATAGCTCCTGGCACATAAGGGGAATTAACTTAATGTATATCAAATGAATTACTAAGTGACCATAAATTAATTTTCTTCTTTTCTCTGTCTTCCATTACTGAGGACTTGTCTTTCCCAATATAAAGACCTTGTCTTCCAAATTCTAAACTGTCCTTATCCACTGCCAATAGTATCCAAGTTAATATGTTTATTGATTCATTCACTTTGGTCACTTTGGGTCTTAGAACTTAGAGTTCCTTGTCTGTACTTTGGAGGGTAAATTGTGCTAATAAAGCTACGAAAAAATATCCACTAAAATAAAATTGAAATTTAAAAAGGACAAAATGCTATTGCGAATAACTCTAAATCTACAAATTAAGTACTGGTATTGAATTTCACATCTGACAAATATTCAAACCTGAATGATGGTATCCATTTCTAATGTGACTACAGTTATAAACTGGGTGGCAGATGTACAGGTTCCCCATGTTTGTTTCTATAATACAAACTGAGGATTGCTGGAGCTACCTCTTAGGAACACAGTAATTATGTATAATTAAACACAGTAATTAAAGTTACAATGAAACATCCTCTTCATTGTAACTTTTCTCTTTGTGGTACTGAATCAGGAGAGGATAGACTTTATATGGATTTGTATTTCGTTTCAGATTCATGAACTTGGGCACGTTATTTAACCTAAGATTCAACTCCATCATCTGTAAAAGGGACAGATTAATAAAGTCTAACTCATGAGACTTTGGGGATTAAATATGCAACTTCATTTAAAAAACTCTGTATAGTATCAGGCTTATAGTAATACGTATTTTGTGACTTTGGGTCTAGATACCTGAGCAGCCATTTGAGTGTAATCTTTACCTGTTATCCTCCTCCTTGTCATCTAAAGGAATCTATTTTCTTTTTTGTTCCAGTTTTCTTCTAATCACTATTCTCCAAAATGCATAAACTGGGCTAATTTGGCAATCTGTTTCATGATTCAAACTAAAAATTTTCTCTTTCCCTCAAGTCGAGAGGTCTGCATATTCTTAAAATTATGGCCAACTCCATTAGTCTGTATTGGAGGTTAGAGAGGGGTTTTGCTTATTCTTGAACAGTTAAGTACTCAGTTACCTATCCACACATAAATTGTGTGGGATTGCTACTTACATACTCACCAACACTATCACCTGACATTTGAATATTGCCAATTAACCTATACTTTTTCATGAAATTCAATCTCCTTTTGTAACACAGATTATATGGTTGAAAGCATTTCAGAATAATTCTTTACATTTGAATTCTTCCATGTATTTTGATTTTCATTGAAGTGTCTTAAATTTACTGAAAAAAATAAGTATTTTATAAGATATTTTAACACTTACAATGTGTAAATTATAATGTTCCTAGAATGAAATATTAAAGTTATGTCCTAGAAAAATGCAAACATAAATAAATAATGTTTTTTTGCTCCTCCAAATTTCTTACGGCGCTTAATGTGGAAAAAACACACATGAACATATAACTATGAATTTCATTTTAATCTAAGATCTCAAATAGAAAAGATAATAAGAATATGAATTTTATTTCAAGTTTTACATTTTAAAGGTCAGAATGATAAAACACTTTATTTTGAAATGTAAACAGCTTCAAATTATCAGGTTGTAGAAGGGTATGGTGAGCTACTATTTCTAAGAATTATTGGGATTTTTTTGCAATTCTATTATATTTATAGAGTTGAATTTTGTGAAGTCTTATTTTTTTGAAAGTTTGTTTATCTGGGTGGCAGAACATGCTAGTATTGTGGCTAATTTACAGGCTCCTGCAGCTTTTAATTGTAAACCTTTTTGATACACTGGTTTTGCAGAATAGTTTATAGATTTGGTTTTATAAACAGTCATTTTTACTCTCTCTTTCCATTTTAAAATTACCATGTGGAAACTCCTTCAAGTTTAAGAAATAGATTATTGTAAAACTTAGAGTTGGATTTAAATTGGCCTTTTTTTTTTTTTTTAAATAAAGTAAACCAATCTCTTCACATGGTATGTTATTATTACCTTCACTGTGATTATGTTTCCTGGCCAAAGAGACACAGAGATTATTTTGAGAACGTATCCCCTAAATATACAAAAATACCACACTTAAAATTCCTAATCAAATACACCAACATTTTGGATGCCAGAAAATACCTATGTCCACTGAGAATTCTCTAGTCTCCTTGCCCACTCACTTGGCCAGAAGAGCAAGGGCTGTGCAGTAGTAGGAAAGATGGAATTTCTAGACTGAGAATTGGATGCCAGGAGGAGAGATGAGATGGTCATTGGCATATTGGGGAATGTAGGGCTGGTTGATCAGGGGCACATGAGAAAGTTCCTATCCTCTCTCCTGACCTCCTTTAGTGTTTCTCTCCCTCTACTCCACTGAAGACATAAGAACTCTGCTCCTGGAACAAATTAAAACTCCTTCCCCTCTCTCAGTACCACAGAAGAAACAATGGTGTCAAAATGAGAACAGGAAGAAAATGAAGAAGAAGCATAAGAATTGCGAACATTGGTAAAGGTTCATTTTGAGAAATCTCATAATAAAAGGTATTATTGAGAGTCACTGAAAACTAAATAGAGCCAGGCTCTGGCATTTGCCTAGACTTTCCCACCTGTTGTTCTCTTGCACAATTTTAGTCACATGAGCTTCTTTCTTCTGAGGACACCTAGAATCTGCATTTTTAGATTCCAATAATAAGGTAAAATTTATTTCTATACATGGATCTAATCAGATCTCTGCACTCCTTTTTTTATTCTTATCCCTCTCACAAGGACATACCTGAGATACGTTTCATAGTCCATGGCCGACTGTCAGAAGAGTATGGTTGAGCATGGTTTTGAAGCAATAAATTTGTCCCCTACTGATAGTACGCTACCTTTCATAAATCTCAGTGTCCTTATCAGCAAAAAGAGATGATGACAGTACATCGCCTCCTAAAGTCACTGTGAAAATAAAGTGTGGGTTGGGCACAGTGGCTCACACCTGTAATCCCAGCACTATGGGTGGATGGATCACTTGAGGTCAGGAGTTTCAGACCAGCCTAACCAATATGGTGAAACCACGTCTCTACTAAATACAAAAAATTAGCCAGGTGTGGTGGCGCATGCCTGTAATCCCAACTACCTGGGAGGCTGAGACAGGAGAATAGCTTTAACCTGGGAGGTGGAGATTGCAGTGAGTCGAGATTGCTCCACTGCACTCCAGCCTGGGCAACAAGAGTGAAAACTCCGTCTCTAAATAAATAAGTAAATAAATAAATATAAAGTGTGGCAAGGTATGAGAAGAGCTGAACACAGAGCCTAGCACAAGAGAAGCGCTTAATATATGTATTAATATATTGTTTTTATTGAGTCCCCTTCTTTTCTTTTTTCCATGCTTTTCCTTTCATCTTTCCCTTTCTTCACCACTATTGATGTTACAATCACCACAGCTTTGTCAGTGGCAGTGCAAGGCACTGAAGTGAGAAGCTGTATATGGAATACATGAGGCAGTTGGGTCTGTGACCATGAACTCCATTCACTGAGACCAGACTGCTTTGTGTATCTAAATAAACAGCCATTGGAAAAGGATTGATAAGATACACTTGCAACCATATTTTTCCATTGTTAGCTTCTGATCAACTTCCATTCCAAGTGGACAATTTACCAGAGTGGTTTGTAGTTATGAAGATGAGTGAATTCTTCAATTCATTTTCTTATATGAAACTCTCTGACTGTGGGTTGAATTTGTTTAAAGGAACTTACCTGAGCTTGACAACTAATCACATGTATATTTTTATTTTAAATATTTCATTAAGGACCTTACATGATGGAGTCTCCTATTTTAAGGTGCTTTAGAGCAGCTGTCTCTTTTGAGAAAGGAAAAGAAACATTTAAAATTAAATTTTTAAAATTTACATGAACTGATGAGTTATAACTCAGAATGAAATGCTAATTTGGAGAGAGCAAGAAGAATTAAGTACATTGATAATTTTATTGTATAATTAATTCATCCTTTCTAATAAAATCAGCACAATATAGGAAAAGCTTAGAGAAATACAGAAAGACTTATTATTAACAACATATCTGGTGTGCATTTTACATATTGTTTTCTGGCCTTTGCACGTATATTTTTAAAAAATATGATTGTGGTCAGGTGAGGTGGCTCATGCTTGTAATCTCAGCACTTTAGGAGGCCAAGGCAGGAGAATCACTTTAGTCTGGGAGGTCAAGGCTACAACGAGCCATGATCAAATCATTGCATACCATACTGGTGACACATTGAGACTGTACCTCAAAAAAAAAAAAAA
>NW_016803608.1:413354-444045 GCF_001698545.2 Rhinopithecus bieti | reverse complement strand
AACATTTAAAATTAAATTTTAAAATTTACATGAACTGATGAGTTATAACTCAGAATGAAATGCTAATTTGGAGAGAGCAAGAAGAATTAAGTACATTGATAATTTTATTGTATAATTAATTCATCCTTTCTAATAAAATCAGCACAATATAGGAAAAGCTTAGAGAAATACAGAAAGACTTATTATTAACAACATATCTGGTGTGCATTTTACATATTGTTTTCTGGCCTTTGCACGTATATTTTAAAAAATATGATTGTGGTCAGGTGAGGTGGCTCATGCTTGTAATCTCAGCACTTTAGGAGGCCAAGGCAGGAGAATCACTTTAGTCTGGGAGGTCAAGGCTACAACGAGCCATGATCAAATCATTGCATACCATACTGGTGACACATTGAGACTGTACCTCAAAAAAAAAAAAATAAAAAAATGAATTGACTTTTTTTTCTTAGTTTTGCTCTTTTCATTTAATACTAATTTTTGCTTAAAAGCAATATTCTTAATGATTGCTTAATATTCCATTGCATGAATGTACAATAATTTTTCTACTTCTGCTAGTAGAAGCATTTATCTCCTTGTCAGTTGGACATTTACTTTGTTTCCAGTCTCATAGTATTATAAATAAAGTGATACTGAACATCTTTAAACCTAATATTTATCTTTGTATGGAGGAGTGCTTTAATGGAAAGAATAATGGTGCCAATGATTTTAAATGTAACTTTTATAGTATTCTTTAATTTTAATTTTTGAATTCAGCAGAAAAGCATGAGTTTTGAAATAAAGTGGAGAAGGATCTGCTTAAAACAGGTGGCTGGTAAAATAGTTGTAACCTCAGCATAACTTTGAGAAAATTGAACCAAAGGTTTAGCTAAGGAGGAAAACAAAGGAAAGATATGATATAGAAAGGACAGTATTATAATATGAAATAATGAAAGGACCAAGAAGTTAGAATCAGCATGTCTGTAAGATTCTAAATTAGGATTTCAGAAGTAATAATGCTACAAACTTTTATAAAAAGAAAAGATGAGAAACTTTGTTTACGTATTAAGTTTTAAGAAATTATTTGACATTCAGTTACATATATTTGCATGAGTGATACTGAATTTTAGAATGGATTAAGAAGAAAATTAAATTAAAATCCATCATTATATAGACAGTTATTGAAATAGTGAGACTGACAAAGATGGATTCATTTAACACACATCCATACAGCATCCACTCTACAGAAAATGATGTGATAGGTGTTCAAAGGAGTAGGAAAATGAAACTTCAGGGGCAAATGATGAGGTGGTGGATAAATATAAATACTTTCACCAGAAAAATGAATTTATTTAAACTATATTTGAACATACTTTAGTTTTAGTCATGGCTATAAAGTAAAACATAAGAATGGGAAATCAAATATTGTCAGCCATCTCTTGTAATAATTAAAAGAGAATAACCATGAGGTGGTGCTATTCAACAAGAAATCAGAAATCACAGCCTAAGCATTTTGATGTTTACATTGGCTTACTAATACTCTAGAAAGGCACACTGAAATTGTTAAATCTTCAGGAAACAAACACTGGGAATTTAAAGGGACAAATTACTAACTGCTCCATCTAACTCATTTCCTTAGGCCATTTGAATATTTGGAAATATTGCAAATAAACGAATCTGTGGTTTTCTGGAATTGGAACAAGAGCAAGGCTCAAAGACACTCAGACAGAATGCTTCCTGCCTTGGATAAGCGCCTGCCGTGAGGCCATGGGCAGGTTGAAAGACAGCACACAAGGAATAAGAGAACAAAGGCCCTTCTATTTTCTTGAGTTTACATTTGTCAGTTTCTCCAGAGTGCCAGACACCTCCATGTGTTTGGCAAAGAGTGGTTTTGGACTGAACCATATGGAATCTTTCCTGAGACAGGCATTAGTTGACTTACATTAATATAAAAGCAAATGATTTCAAAAAAATATAAAATGGGGCAGTGACACTGAAAAAAGAATAGTTACACTTTAGTAATTCACAGTACTTTTTTTTTTTTTGAAAAAGCCATTTTGAAATAAGCACCCAATGTGTTGTATTTTTTTCAAAAACTGTAGCTTATAAATTAGATTAACTATATATTTCATAAGACTTATATAAGGCTGAATATGGTCTAAACTAGTATTTAAATTCTACCCTTCCCCTCCTAGACAATTCTTATGGTTTCTTAAATATTACATGTGGCCTCCAGAATTAAACCAACTTACTTTACATTTGAAAATGGGGGTTAGGGAGGGAAGGCCCCATGATAAAGTTTTTCAACTTAGTAAAAAAGTTTACAATGTCAGTTGGAATTTTCAAAACATTTGGGAAATATCCAACAGAAAGATAGAGGCCAAGAAAATAAATAAAGACTTATAGAGGTAAAATAAATCAAAATAAGAAAATGGAAGAGCTTTAGGCTCGCTGCATGTTTGGGTGAAGAATTCTGTGAAGTTTAGTGGCTCTTTTGAATTTAAGAGGGACATTACTATTTGGGTATATTGGGAAAACACAGTTTTCTCTGTAGCTGGCACATCTCTCTCCCCTCAACCCGTAAACCGTCAAACCTGTCTTGACTGCTCCGGACTGCTGGGTTTGTCTAGTGCTGGTAGAATCTCAACCTTTCTTACCCAGAGCTCAGAAGGGAAGCACTTACAAGGTAAGGCTAAATCTGAAAAGTGGACAAGGGGATCAAGAAAGAGGAAAAATAAAAAAATAGGGAGTTAGGATCAAAGACAGATTTTTGCCCCTCTCTGGTCCTTAATCAGGGAACAGAAAGCAGAACTTCCCAGAGACAGAGAAATTTCTGGATTCTGGCACTTTTTCAAGCCGCAGGCGGTATCGTGCTCTTTCCTTCACTGCTAACTGCTAGTGATGTACCATTTTCCCTTTACTTTTTTTTTTTCTTCCAGCTTTTGTACTCTGGTTTCCCAATTCAATATGCTGCAATAAGGTCATCATATGTCTCCAAATTATCCAGTTAAGTGGTAATTTTTTTCAGTCATCTTATTTGATATCTGGTTCAATCGTTCATTGAAATTTGACGTCCTTTGGGTTCTATGAGAAGCTCTCTTCTGTCTCTCTTCCTGACTACCTGAATATTCTCTGTTTCCTCCTCAACTCTTGCTACTTGAATGTCGACTTTTCTGGATTTTCAATTTCAGGCTTTTCCCCTCCAGTTCAACCTACTTTTACAGGATGAGCTACTTATCCTGGGCTCATCTTCTAATTCTTTGTTGATAAATCTCAAATCCATGCCCAGCACAAGTCTTTTCCAGAGTTGCAGATATCAATATTTAATTTCCTAGATGTTTTATGAACATCTTCATAAAAATGTCTGCAGGCACTTCAAACTCAGAAAGTCCCATACAGATATCTGGCCTTTGCTGCCAAATCTTCCATCTCTTTTTGATTTTATTAATAAAGAGAGCTTTACAACTTCCCTAGATAGAAACCTTGGGTTCATCCATGAGTCTTTTGTCTCTTATATCCTCCATCTCATATCCATCAGAAGTCTTTGAAATTACGTGTTTAAATATATCATAGATTTGTGCCTTATTTATCTTTGTCCATATTTTATTTTATTGCTTTCCTGAACCATTGCAATAGCTTCATAACTTGATTCTTTTCTAGTCCCCATTTGGTCCTTCATACAAACTAGTACGAGACCTAACCTTCCAGAAGACAAATCAGATCACAAGTCACACTTGCATTCTTATAAACTTTCTATGGTTTCCCATTTCCCATGATTCATTGATTAAAATTGAAATTTTCTCACATCACACTTAAGATTATTCGTAGTTGGGCCTTAACATACTTTGTGTCTTATGCCTCCTCCCATACATGTAAGCCACCCAAAATTACTCTTCATTATGCAAATTCTAATATCTCTGCCTCAAAGATCTCTTTCCCCATTTTCCACATTACATCGATCAAGACTCAGATCAAATATCAATTCCTCCATGACATATATTTTTCTAGTGCCTAATAATAATTCGGTGTTTGTTATTTTTCTAAAACTAAGTCTGAGACTTATAAAGCATTTTAAGTAATTAATTAAATCACTCATTTATTTTGTATCAACATTTATGAGTAATTAATTTGTGTCAGCTCCCAAGGTGGGCCATAGGAAGACAAAAATGGAGACTCAATCTCTGCCCTTGAAGAACTTACAGTGTATTAGGTAATGAAGAATAAGAAATGCATTTTTATGATGCAATTACCCACCTCAGTACATCTTGTCCACCCTTTTGCCTCCATGAATGACTGAAACATTATTTTCTGTTTGGTGCCAAATGTAAATTATGTGCACATGAAACGGGTCTCTTCTCTTAGGCCTCAGGTACATGTATAAGACTCAGCCAACTCCTAGTGTTCTTCTTCTTCTTCTTCTTCTTTTTTTTTCTTTTTTGCAGCATAAGCAGGGCTTGCAGTACTAAATTTGTTTTCCTCTCTCCTCTAAAACTGCCATACTGTCATTTGATTTACTTGGGCCTGACTTGTTTAACTTTTTTAAAGAAAATTAAAGACTTTTGTGGGTACATAGTAGGTGCATATATTTATGGGTTATATGAGATGTTTTGATATAGACATGCAATGTGAAGTAAGCACATTATGGGGAATGGGGTATCTGTCCCCTCAAGCATTTATCCTTTGAGTTATAAACAATCTAATTACACGCTTTAAGTTATTTTAAGATGTAAAATTAAGTTATTATTGACTTAAGTCACCCTATTGTGCTATCAAATAGTAGGTCTTACTCGTTCTTTTTTTTTTTTTTTTTTGGACCCTTGCTTTTATTTCTTGTAAACACAAGCAAACAGGTGCTTTCATCAGGTGAGTTTTACTATAATGTGATCACAACTGGGAAACAGATAGTAGAGAATAAAAATAATACTCAGAGACTATACCAAGTTTAACAGGATCTTCCAAAATTAGTGTTTTGCATATTGTTGGCAAAGTAGCTGGGTGTCCCATTGGTTTTCTGCTTTGTGCTCTTATTCCAAAAAGTAAACTCACCACACTTCCTCCTTCTTTCTAATTCTCATTAAACGGCTTGCTTACCCCATTCTCATTGGAGGTCTCTTTCCAAACAAGGAGGCTGGGAAGATCTACCAGAATAGCATAAACAGAGCTAAGCTAATCATCAACTGAGGTGCCCCTTCAAATTAAGGAGGTGATTAACATCTCTGTCCATCTTTAGACACAAAGACGTCTGAGTCTCTGTGTCCCCTGCCTCACATAAGATGTTTCTTCTTTTGTCTCTACCTGACTGAAACTTATTCTAGTGGTTCAGTTTACACTTTTTCTACCCTAACTTTCTGTCTTATTCTCCCTGGGAACTAACAGTAACCACCTTCCCTCCCCTCTTCCCTTCCTTCATCCCATTTTTAAAAAACTGCTTTATTGAAGTATAATTGATGCACAGAAACGGCACACCAAACTTGGTGAATTTGGACATATAGAAACACCTATGCAACAATCACCACAACCAAGGTAAGAGACATATCCATCACCTCCAAAAGTTTCCTTGTGTCTCATTTTTGTTCTTATTGTGAGAATACATGAGGATCTACTCTCTTATTTATTTTTTTCTGAGATGGAGTCTCACTCTGTTGCCAGGCTGGAGTGCAGTGGCACGATCTCAGCTCACTGCAACCTCCGACACTGTGGTTCAAGCGATTCTCCTCCCTCAGCCTCCCGAGTAGCTGGGATTACAGGCACGTGCCACAACGCCCAGCTAATTTTTGTATTTTTAGTAGAGCCAGGGTTTCACCATGTTAGCCAGGATGGTCTCGATCTCCTGACCTCGTGATTCACCTGCCTCGGACTTCCAAAGTGCTGGGATTACAGGCACGAGCCACCATGCATGGCCCACTCTCTTAAATTTTTAAGTGCACAATACAGTCTTGTTCTCTGTACTTACTATGTTGTGAAACATATCTCTATAAATTATTAATCTTGCATAATTGAAATTTTATATTCAGTGAACAACTTACCTTTTCCCTCTACTCCCAGGTCCTTGTAACTACAATTCTATTATCTGCCTCTGTGGGTTTGACTATGTTAGATACCTCATATAAGTGGAATCATGAACTATTTGTCATTCTGTGACTGGTTTATTTTATTTAGCATAATGTCCTCAAGGTGTATCCATATTGTTTCAAATGGCAGAATTTCTTATTTTAAAGGCTGAATAATATTCCATTTTATGAATATACCATATTTTCTTTATCTATTTATCTGTTGATGTTACGCATTTGGGTAGTTTCCACATTTTTGTTATTGTGAATAGTGCTGCATTGAATATGGGGTGCAGTTGCTCCAAGATCCTGATTTCAGTTCCTGTGGCTATATCCCAGAAGTTGAATTGTTGTATAATATGGTAGTTCTAATTTTACTGTCCTGAGGAATCTTCATTTTTCATACAGCTGTACCATTTTTTATTCCTGCTAAACAGTGTACAAGGGTTCCTATTTCTTCACAACCTTGCCAACATACCATCTTGGATGTCCTCAATCTTCTCTGATTTTGGAAACTTCTATAGTTTGAATGTATATGTCCCTCCAAAAATCATATATTTTAACTTAAACCTCAAGATGATGGTATTAAGAGGCGGGGCCCTTGGGAGGTAGTTAGGCCACTAGGACTCTGCTCTCATGGGTGGGATTATAAAAGAAATTGAGGGTGCAAGTTTGTTTCTTTTTGCTCTTCTGCCATGTGAGGACACAGCTACCATGTAAGGATGCAGCAATAAGGTGCCCTCTTGGAAGTAGAGAGAAAGCCCTTACAGACATGAAATCTTGACCTTGGACTTCCCAGCCTCCAGAACTATGAGAAATACATTTCTATTATTTATAAATCATCCAGTCTAAAGTATTCTGTTATAGCAGCACAAGCAGACTAAGACAGAAGCTAAGAAGGGTACGATCTGGTTAGTGCTTAGATAAGAGCAGGCATTTTCTTTTATTGGTACACTATTTTTTTGCATGCCTGAAAGTTTATTGAAAAATGGTCAAATACTTTAAGGCCAAGGAAGCACAAGACTTGTTAAACAGTAAACTCTAGGAGAAAAGTATTTTTTTCTTTGCTCATAATATTTTGTTCTCTGACTTGTAACTCATGCCTAGAAAATGCCTGGTAAGTATAAGCAAATATTTTAAAAGAATAAGGACATTTTGTTTTAGTGTGCTTACCTGTGATAATTATAAACTAATTGAATGAAAATGCATTTTAAAATATTTTAAAATAAAAAATCTCACGAATAAAATTGAGTGATAACAGAACTCATATTTTTGACTTTCTTAGATGCACTTAAAGAAAATCGTTTCTACAACTTCAGCTTTTTAAATACAGATAATATAATCAAAATAATTTATCCTATGTTGTCAGTGGTGGTTATTTTGTAACAATGATTTAAGTATCTAACTTCTGTACCAAATTACATATTGTTCATAACTATTGTTTTTATAAGAAAACTTCATCTAGTGAGCTGGTGGGTAGAAGTTAATATTTTTAATCAATGGAGATTAAATTAGTGTAGTTGTTTTTGAGTACTTAAAGATAGTCATTCTAAGTCAGTGCTTGTGCTTAGTTATTGTAAGTTCTATGTTCTTATAAAAACAAAGACAAAATTATAACAACAGCATAAATGCAACACCACCAATTTACTCTTGTTTCCTATTTTTTAGGAAACATTCTCAAACACTAATTGTAAGAATCAAGTGGAATACTTAGTTAAGTCTTGGGTAGGGCTCAAGAATCTGGTTTGGGTGGGTGGTCTATAATTTGAGTGTCTTATTTTCAGGGTCACACTTGCCACATTTGTAATGGGACTATAGTATAGTCATTATCTTTAAAAATGAGTATATATTTTCTTATTAGCTAGTTCTTATATGTAATTGAATATATTATACTTAACATCCAGTTATTTAATTTAATTAATTCTCTTTTAGCATATGTTTTCATTTGGAATACGAGCTCTGTATCCAGGCTGTGTGGATTCAAATTTTCACTCTACATTATGTAGTTTTGTGACTCTAGCTACATTTCTTAGCCTCTCTGGGTCATAATTTACCAATTTGTAAGTTGGAAATAGTAATAGCTCCTTACTTGATAAGATTGATGCCAGGATTAAATGAACATTTGGGACATAGTAAACACCAAAAATGTTAGCTATGATTATTTTGATTGCTTCATGGATTATATGAATTTAAATAATTTTCTATTTTTATTTTTATTGTACATACAAATCATAGTATGTATACGTTAAAGTTTGCCCATTGCATTCCCAACGTATGCCCGTTGTCCAGGAGTTCTCTTTGTTTTAGCATTTGTCCTGGGCAAAATGTGTCAAGGTTTGGATGATAAACTGTATGGTCACCTTAAGTATGTATAATGAAATCATATACTTTGAGAGCACAAAACTCTTAACTAAATACGTATCAACCAATTATACATAATGGCTACATTTTTTTTTTTTTTTCTGTGAGCAGTGTTTTCTTTTTTCCCTGTAGACATGATAAGTTTTGTGGGTATAGTTTTTTGTGTACTATCTGCTAATCTGACCCCTATTAACTGTTTTCATTTCCAGTAGTATCTGAATTAAGCTAAATGTCTCAGAAGGCACTCTACCAGTGAAGTGGATGTGCTTGCCAGTTACTAAGCCCTGCCGCCCTTGAACTCACTCAAGGTTAGGTTTATGAATCAAAGTTAATGATATTACTTGCTCTATCAATGGGATTTGTGACAACTCTCACTTAGAGCCAATCAATTCTGCTAAACAAGTTTCAAGAATTCTGAATTAATTTCAAAAAGTGAGTTTCTCTATCCTTTGACTCTCTGTTTCAGTTTCCTACAAATAATTTAAATAACTACATCTCATATATACCTCATCTAAATGTACCAACTTTTTTTAAATAATAAGCATATTTTAGAATATGTTACCTGAATCTAATCAGAGAGGAGAGGAGATACTCTGACCAATAATTGATAATTCAGGCTCTTAAATTTCTGGTGCAAATCTGTGCAGAGAGTTGATTCCAGTGTAGCAGAAGAGTTCAAATAAATAAGTTTTATTCTTACACACTGCTCCTATTTTCCCAGTTTTTGGCAGAATTACATTTCTCTCTTCTCTTCTCTTCTTTTATTTCTTTTTTTGAGACAAAGTCTCACTCTATTGCCCAGGCTGGAAAGCAGTGGTGCGATCTCGGCTCACTGCAACCTCCGCCTCCTGGGTTCAAGTGATTCTCCTGCCTCAGCCTCCCAAGTAGCTGGGACTACAGATGCCCCACCATGTCTGGCTAATCTTTGTATTTTTTGTAGAGGTGGGGCTTCACCATGTTGGCCAGGCTCGTCTGGAACTCCTGACCTCAGATAATTCACCCACCTTGGCCTCCCGAAGTGCTGGGATTACAGGCGTGAGCCACCACACCCAGCCTCTCTCTTTTTGTGAGCCAAGTTGAAGTTCCAAATGATTGGTTTCTCCTGGAACTGTGGATGTAATAAAGTATGTCAAGGAGCAAATACAGATTTTTCTGCCTGACCCAAAATGTCAGTGTGTCATGCAACATCAAACAACTTGACTCCGTAAACAGTACACAACATTCTTTTGCCTTTAGAACCTGTGTATATAACCTACAACATAAAATATTTTCTTTATTTAAAAAATTACAGATATTTAACATATGCCAACTGAATCTGATCTATTTATTATAAGAAGTTGTTTGGGGAACTGAGCGGTGATTTAAAGAGAGAGTACATACATATGCATGAATGCAAACACATTTAATTACAAACAGGCCAAAGCAAGTTTTGGAAATCCTGTAGTCTTTTACTTTTCTTGAAATAAATTTGCATGTAACATCCCAAATCTGTGCATGTTCATTAGTGTTTTGCTTCTTTTCCAGAAACCCTTTGAGGTTCAATTAAAGTTTAATTTTGGGTTATTAACAAATAATTTTTAGTATAAGTATATCCATAAAATATTTAGGATAGAGATTCTGATACATTGTATCTTTGTTATCATTAGTTTCAAAGAACTTCTTGATTTCTGCCGTAATTTTGTTATTTACCCAGAAGTCATTTAGGAGCAGGTTATTCAGTTTCCATGTAATTGTATAGTTTTGAGTGAATTTCTTAGTCTTGATTTTGAATTTGATTGCCATGTGGTCTAAGAGACTGTTATGCCTTCAGTTCTTTTGCATTTGCTGAGGAGTGTTTTACTTCCAATTTTGTCATCGATTTTAGGGTGGAGGGTGGGCAGAGGGAGAGGATCAGGAAAAATAACTAACGGGTTCTAGGCTTAATACCTCGGTGATGAAATAATTTGTACAATGAATCCCCATGACACAAATTTACCTAAGTAACAAACCTGCCCTTTTACCCCTTGGACTTAAAAGTTAAAAAAAAGAAAAAAAATTAGGACATATTTATATTAAAAATTATTAAACACTTATTTAAATTTGAACTGCACATAAACAATACTTTAGTATATGTATATCCTAAATATAGATTACACTTGTAAAAAAAACTTTTGATTATCTGAAATTTGAATTTAACTGGGTGTTCTGTATTTTTATTGGCTAAATCTGACAACATTAAACTAAATCTATCTATCTCTTTTAAAATTATACTTTAAGTTCTGGGATACATGTGCAGAATGTGCAGGTCTGTTACATAGGTATACATGTGCCATGGTGGTTTGCTGCACCCATCAACCCATCATCTAGGTTTTAAGCCCTGTGTGCATTAAGTATTTCTCCTAATATTCTCCCTCCCCTTCTCCTCCACCCCCTAACAGGCCCTGGTGTGTAATGTTCCCCTCCCTGTGTCCTTGTGTTCTCATTGTTCAACTCCCACGAATGAATGAGAACATGCAGTGTTTGCTCTTCTGTTCCCGTGTTAGTTTACTGAGAATGATGGTTTCCAGCTACATTGATGTCCCTGCAAAGGACATGAATTCATTCTTTTTTACGGCTGCATAGTATTCCATGGTGTATATGTGCCACAGTTTCTTTATCCAGTCTATCATTGATGGGCATTTGGGTTGCTTCCAAGTCTTTGCTGTTGTAAATAGTGCTTCAATAAACATATGTGTGCATGTGTCTTTATAGTAGAATGATTTATAATCCTTTGCATATATACCTAGTAATGGGATTGCTGGGTCAAATGGTATTTCTGGTTCTAGATCCTTTAGGAATCACTACACTGTCTTCCACAATGATTGAAAAAATTTACACTCCCACCAACAGTGTAAAAGCATTCCTATTTCAACACATCCTCTCCAGCGTCTGTTATTTCCTGATTTTTTAATGATCACCATTCTAAGTGGCATGGGATGGTATCTCATTGTGGTTTTGATTTGCATTTCTCTAATGACCAGTGATGATGAGCTTTTTTTCATGTGTTTGTTGNATGTGCCACAGTTTCTTTATCCAGTCTATCATTGATGGGCATTTGGGTTGCTTCCAAGTCTTTGCTGTTGTAAATAGTGCTTCAATAAACATATGTGTGCATGTGTCTTTATAGTAGAATGATTTATAATCCTTTGCATATATACCTAGTAATGGGATTGCTGGGTCAAATGGTATTTCTGGTTCTAGATCCTTTAGGAATCACTACACTGTCTTCCACAATGGTTGAAATAATTTACACTCCCACCAACAGTGTAAAAGCATTCCTATTTCAACACATCCTCTCCAGCATCTGTTGTTTCCTGACTTTTAATGATCACCATTCTAACTGGCATGGGATGGTATCTCATTGTGGTTTTGATTTGCATTTCTCTAATGACCAGTGATGATGAGCTTTTTTTCATGTGTTTGTTGGCTGCATAAATGTCTTCTTTTGAGAAGTGTCTTTTCATATATTTTGCCTACTTTTTGATGGAGTTGTTCTTTCTTGTAAATTTGTTTAAGTTCTTTGTAGATTCAGGATATTAGACTTTTGTCAGATGGATAGATTGCAAAAATTTTCTCCCATTCTGTAGGTTGCCTGTTCACTCTGATGAACTAAATCTATCTTTCAACTGAGTCCTTATACTTTAGAAAGGAGGCTAGCTATGGTTTAGCACATTCAGCAATAATGGAGAGAAAATTAAGGGTATTTGGCTGATTAAAGTGATAAAGCAGGACTTGTGGCCTCTTCATACGAGTAATACTGAATCCTGTGTAATGAAACTTTAATACAGTGAAAAAGTGTGGATACCTCTTTAAATTCATTATAATGGAATTTAACTAGGAATAATGTGTTGACTGTTATTAGCAGTTGTACCTTAGGTAACATGTGAGTAAAATATATTGCATAAAGATCTGCACAGTCCGGCCATGTGAGAGGTCATTTGGTATTGACGAGAGTGCTTTGAGTGATTAAATGGAAATAATGCTCATAAAATGTTTTTTTGCCTACAGGTTCATTAGAGGTCTGGAGAATGGCAGCAAAATGAACAATATGGGAATTAAGAATACAATGGCAACTTGAAAAAGAAAGGATATAGGACACAGTTGAAAATGGAGGATGTAGGATCATTCTATTAGAAGAATAAAATAGTTTGCAAATATACAAGAGCATGCAGGCAGATGTACCTAGAAGGGACCTGAGAACTCAAAATGAGAGACCAGTAATGTAAATTTATTTGAAGAGCAAAAAGATGTGTGAAAAAATAAGTGAAACATGGATGAACAGAAATCCTCCTATCTTAATCAGCTTTAATTGATGTCAGAGGAGGACTATGTGCTAAAAATGATAAATTAAGGAAAACTGAAAGAAGGAATGTGATGAAGAGACAACAACATAAATGAGATGGAAAACTGGCAATGAGGAAGGGTAAAGAAATGGTAATGATTTGAACAGCAGGAAAAAAGGCTTCAGAGATATTTACTTACCAAACAAGATTATTAAGAAAACGGAAATTACTCCCACAGAGCCTTACTTTCTTACCACAACATGTCAAGGGAAGGTTTTCTCATGCCTGTTACTTGAGTCATTTTCTGTCAACTTTGTGGGAATAGAGGAGCTCAAATTGATATGCCTTGATGGCCTATGGGCTACTCAGCTATGAATTACCCAACAGGGAGTAATATTCTCATGCTTTTTGGGGTTGGCTTTCTCTATGCACATGTGTGGTCTTCCCTTACTCATCTTAACATAATTAATTTTATTGAACATGTACTGAATTCTATGCTGGGTGCAATGAATATAAAAATGTATAAGTCACACAATCTTTGACCTTGAGGAGTTTACAGCTGTAAGTGTGAATGTGTGAGTGTGTGAGTGTGTATGTGTGTGCTGAGAGTGATTTTAAGTAATCTGATATTTCTGAACTATAAATTTTACAGTGGGAGAATTTAAATAAAACACAGGTGTAAGAAGAATACATATTAGTACTCAAAATGAAGACACTAAAATGCATACTAAGTATATAAGTAGAGAGAACAATAGTATGCTAAATGATAGTCCAGAACCTGAGTTTGTTTTTCTCCATCACCTAAGAGACTTCTTTACTAGCAGAAAATATTCAAAAATTCTATATTCTATGCCTCTATGTGTATATGTATGAGAGAGAGGAGGGAAGGTTGACTCATAGTCAGTACTAAAACAATGAAGGAAGGAAAGAGAAATGTTCCTGAAAGTCTTTAAACTGTTGGATGTCATCCCTTTTATGCAGTCCACAAATGCAGCAGATTCTTGTGAGCTCAGGGCAACTTACAACCTTATCCATTCTTTGGATTCCTTACAACTAGATTCTTGTGAGCTCAGGTTCCTTACAACCTAATCCATTCTATGGATTCCCCATCCACCAAGCTTATTATTATTATTATTATTATTAAGACAGAGTCTTACTCTGTCACCCAGGCTGGAGTGCAGTGGCATGATCTCGGCTCACTATAACGTCTGCCTTCCAGGTTCAAGCGATTCTCCTGCCTCAGCCTCCCAAGTAGCTGGGACTATAGGCATGTACAACCATGCCCAGCTAATTTTTTTGTGTTTTCAGTAAAGATGGGGTTTCACCATGTTGGCCAGGCTGGTCTCGAACTTCTGACCTCAAGCCATCCACCCCTTCATCCTCCTAGAGTGCTGGGATTACAGGTGGGAGCCACCACCACATCTGGGCCATTATTAATTTCCTATTTCTTTTCCTGTTTTTGCTCCTTTAGTTTGATGCAGTTAGTCAGTTTCTTCTAGCTTCTTGACCTCAATTTTTTTTCCTGGTAATATTTCTATCTTGTGCTAGTCATTGGAAATGTCCTTCTTGCTTCAGTCCAGTCCATAGAACACCTCCTTATGGGGTTGTTTCCACCTATCATGAGGGTTATGAATTGGGATTTGGTTTGGGTCTCAGGCCTCAGTTTATCCACATAGAGAGACAAAGCCAGGTGAATAAAGAGTTTGGTTCCAAATTATGATGCTATGTTACATAGGATAAGGCTGAGCCATGAGGCTACATCTAGGGGTTACCATGGGTTCCTAGTATCCTGCCTCTAGGTGCACCCCTTTCAGAAATACTCTGAAAGTTAGGACACACAATGTAAGAACAAATAGAACAAGGAAGAGTGAGGAAGAGTTTTTGTCTTTAGGCCTATGGTCTTCTCAGACCATCTGTCCAAATAGAGCTCCTTCTTTTAGGGTCTATTGCCATAAGCAGCCTCATGAAATGAGAAAAAGGAAAATAGGCATCCCTAAGGAAAGAGGGGTCAAATAGAAAAAAACTGTCATACAGACTTAGAAGGGCAGCTCTAGCGCATTGGCTCAATAAGCATCCATAAGTCCTCACCCATCAATTTCTGTCCTCTTTCTTTTTGGGCATGAAATAACAGGCTATGTAGGAGAAAATACAGATGTGCCAACAACAATAACTGGAAGAGTTCTGAGCACTTTACAATTCATATACCAAGTTACCAGGGCATTCATGCATCATTTTTCAAAGAGAGCATGCTATATGGCAGAAATTGTTCTAGGCACTCGCATGGAATGTGTATTCTAGATCTAGGGTTGTCTTATGGTTATTTTTACAGTACTGCCAGCCAGCTGAAGAATATTGAGTCCTTATGTGCTCTGATCTTATCCTCAGCTCCAGGAGCTGAATTCCCTCATTCTCCTCCAAACACAGAAAAGGTATTGGCTACACTTTTGCTGTGTCTTATGGACTGCTTGTATTAGTGATTCAGTTCACTTATCTGGACTTTAAAAATACTAAACTCCCAATTATTTTTTTTCTTGATGAACTCCTACTCAAAATTAAAACTTCTTTTATGAAGTTTTTCTTCAAACACCTTCCTCTAACAAAATACAATATGCAAAACAGGCAGAAAGCCACTTGTTCTACCAGGAGGTTGAGTCAACAATGAAATCAAAAATAAAATATTTGTAGATATAAAAGGAAAGATAATTAGAAATGACAAAAACATTGAAAAAATATTATCTTGCAAGATGGGCATACCCTGAACAGAGTTGGTGTTCAACAGGGTCAAAATGATTGAATAAATACATTACTAAGTGAGTAACTCTTGAGTAGATGAGATTTGTCAATGAATGAGTGCAAAAGCACTTTCAGTTATACAGTGGTTATTGTATTTCTATTGCAGTGAATAATTAGTAAAATTATGTCAGCATGTAGTTTCCACATGCTAAAAAACTGCATAAAGTAGGGGCTTGGGTATTTTTATGCACTATTAACTGTAGTAAATGACAAATTGCAGTCAAAGAAATGCTTAAGTCAGAATCCTGATGAAGTACTGAGCAGGATGAGAGCTAATATGAAAGGTTTTAATACATTTATGAAGATTGTAAAATTAGCCTGAACGTTGACTCAAATGTTTTACAGGAGAGAAATATTCTCCAAATGCCTTTGAAATACACATCAAACACATTGAAAATGGAATATAAAGTTTATAATTAGCATACAAAAATTTCAAGTGATATTAGTTGCACACTGTAACAGAATTACCACCCACATAAATGTTTCAATGCCAGATACAGATCTTATTTAATTCCTAATAATATTAAACTTCTTGGCTGGGTGGAGTGGATTACGACTGTAATCCCAGCACTTTGGGTGTCTGGGGTGGGTGGATCACCTAAGGTCAGGAGTTCAAGACCAGCCTGGCCAACATGCTGAAACTCTGCCTCTAATAAAAATGCAAAAATTAGCTGGGCATGTTGGCACATGCCTGTAATCCCAGTTACTTGGGAGGCTGAGGCAGGAGGATCACTTGAACCCAGGAGGCGGAGGTTGCAGTGAGCTGAGATCGCGCCATTGTACTCCATCCTGGGTGACAGAGTGAGACTCCATCTCAACAACAACAACAACAAAAACGTCTTAACTTTCCATTATAGAAAATTTGCTCTCCTTGTGTATTAGATTGTTGACAAGTTGGTAAGTCAGTAATGATTCAGACATTTTAGCATCATGGTTAGCCTTTTATTTCTCTTGTCCCAACCTCAACTAACTCTTAGATCCAGGTGACGTAGACACAGTATAGTGCACTGAGTGGAAAGAGCGGGACAGCCCAATGTTCCCATTTCCTCACTCTGTGACCCTGAGACTCTTATCAGTCTAGATTTCCTCATCCATAAAATAGGGCATCACTGTGGAGAGATTTAAATGAAATTATACGTGTAAAATTTTGAGCCCAGTACTAGTTCATAGGAGGCATTCAATAAATGTGAATTCTTTTGTTTTTGCTCAAACTTGGAATTGGAAGCAGAAGGAAAGAAGAAAGGAAAAGTAGATGGATGCTGCATGATCAATACCTTGATCCCTCCAATACCTCCTGCACATCTTGCATAGAGATAGTTCAAGGAAAAGGCCAACAAATGAGAAATGATGTGGCTGGGGAGTGGGAAAGGCAATGACCACAGTTACAACCTCTGCGCTGAAGGAGAACACTCAATTCCTTAGGAAACTCTGGTTGTGGCAGAAGGAACAGCCTGTATTGATCTCATCTGTGGGAGACCCTACTAAGTACTCAATCAGAAGCCTAATTCTGCCTTTGTATCCAATGTTAATAGTTCTAAGTTTTCCAACAATTTTTGTCTTTAACCTTCTAATTCCTAGAAGCCAAGTAGGTGAATCACAGTCATAAATTCAGGGTTTGAATTCTGAATATGTTTTTATACAAGTTCATTGACTTCATTAAAGTATCTTTGAAACGGTAAATGTAGAAGCCTAAAATAGATTATTTTATTTAAATATATCACTTCTCTTGTTGGAGGGGAGCAGAAGGAGGCAATTTGAGAAGACTTTGTCACTTTGATAATTAGGATCTGAGATTTTGACATCAGAAAGGGCAAAACTGTGGCATATCACCATCCTTGCTTAATATAAATCATTTCACTAATTGGGAAACAAATTCTGCTGTGGAAAAATTCAAAATCATTTTTTCCTTTAAAGAAATAGTACAAAATACTATTTTTTAAAAGAAAGTATTGCCACACCTCACGGAAGAAAATACTACTTCTATATAGTATTTCCTATAGCCCTAGTAAGTGCTTGAGTAGCCACTTTATACAATTCTTTAAATTTTACAAATAAATCCTGGTTATGCTTCAGAAATGGAAGCAACTATCACAGACTTTATGGCAATGACGAGAGAGGGGACAGAAGCAATAAAAGTTATATAATTTACTAAGTCTCAATTTTGATCAGAAAAAGAAGCAAGGCAGCAAGACGTGTCACTTTATGTGACCCAATTCAATCTTTATCAAACATATCTTGAAGTCCTTGTCAATTTTTATAAAAATCCCTGCTCTCTGTCAATATTTCTTACTTCTTCGACTTATCAAACATCTTCTGACTTTTATCACTTTATAAGGTTTTGAAGATTCCTTTTTATTTTGAACAAGATGTCACTGACAATTTGTTGGCAGAAGTTATCAGCCTCTGAAAAGTGTGTTCTCATCTGAAATGCTATTATCCTGTTCTTCTGCTCTAACCGATTACCTGATGCTCTTTGCAAATACTGATTATAAATGTCATTAGCTTTAGTGACTCACCTTCAGTTTGTAATGCTCAAGGAATGGATCATTAACTCATTTAAAAAATTTCCCAAAAAGGTTGTTTCTACCCATTTGTCCTTCATTTAATTGCCAGCCTGCAAAAGGGAAGAAATAGAAACCCTGCAAATGACATCCTGGACCAGAAAAAAGAATCAGGTTGCTAATAGAGCATATTTAAAAGGATGATTAATTTGTCTGAATTTGATAGTCAAAACATTTTGACACGAACTGGCAGTTTTAATGATTACTATAATTTAGCTGATGGGCTCATTAATAAAACTCCAGGACTTCTTTATAACATTTAACACAGTGATCACTACAGTTAAGGTTACAGAGAACAAAGAAGCAATTCCTTAGGACCTGCATAACATGCTCTCAGTAATCTGGGCAGGAGACTGTGAATAATGATTTCCAGCAAACAAGTAACCAGGAGACTTACTTTGTCTGCTAGTAGTAGCCCCTGGTCTTATCTTACAGGTGAAATATCTGTAGATTTCTCAAATGATTCACTTGCCAAGAGCTTACTCTATAAATTTTAGTTTCCTAGAAAGGAAATTAAAAGACAAGCATTATCAAATCTACAAAGCATAGTAATCCTTTAAAACAAATTAGAGAAATGGGGACTCAATATTGTTGGTTTTGGTGCAGTAATGTAGAATGGTCTGGTCCATCACTTTGGAAGTAAAGTTCAAGAAGCTTCTGTGAGATGGATGTTTCATCTGTGAGACTTTGAGTTTTGTGTAGTTATGATTAGTTCATCTCTCTCAAGTAAAAAGTAAGGTCATACACGAAATAACATTCAATTGAATTGACCAGTACCCCACTAACTCTCTGGTGATTTTAGACAACTCCAAGAGTGTCAGTTGGACATAAGGAATTCAGTCATTATTACTTTATCAAGATCAGGGTACAGTTTATATAGTGTTCAGGGACTGATAAAGGCTGTAATATCCAAAATCTTAACATATAGCTAACCAGTCATTGGGACAAAGTAGCCAGTTTGTCTGGATGTGGGAGAACTGGCAAATGATGTAAAAGTGAATAGTAATAACAATAATAGTAAATATTTGTTGAGTGAATGTAGTGTGCTGATTACCTTATATGTAACATCATGGACAAGGTCTGAAATACAAAGGGGTAAAACAAAAGGTAGTAAGTCCATATCCATTTTTCTCTCTGTTTGCAGCAATAGAATTTGAAGCTTGAAACATGATATACCAGGATGATGAGTACATTTCCTAGCCTCTCTTTGGTCACAGAACTAGGCTATGGGAGGCAAGTGGAAGTGTTATGTGACATCTTCTGGAAGCCTTCCCAGGGAGACAATGCTCATGTAATGTTTGTGCTGTGCTTCTTTGTTCTTTACCCTATCCTGCTTCTTGGAATGCACATTACTATTTTGGACCTTGAGGTTGAAGCTACATGTGACAGAGAAACAAGACAGAAGGATATATGTTCTCTAACAATGTGAAGTGCTGTTCAGCCCAGGATTGCCTGCCTGGACTTATTTATAAGAGAAAGGAGTAGGCTTAAAAATAGTTTCTAGTACAACTATCATAATTTTTGTCTGCTATTTATAAATAAACGGAATCCTGAACCACATAAAAACAAATAGGGGCCAATTCCAAATCTGTGCTTAATAACCCTTTATTCTATATGATACATCAGTAAATGGCAGGTTCTATTTATGATTTTTACTTTTTATTTCTGACTTGTATTCTACTTACTGCTTCTATCTGCCTCCCGGCTCCTCAGTTTCCATACAAAGAGTGAGAAAGCACATTTCCATTCCTCTAAAGCAGGCAGTTCCATTCCTCTAAAGCACACGTGCATGTGCACACATAGACACACACACACACACACACACACACACACACACACACACACACACACACAAACTATAGAGGGATTCTCTTATTCAACAACATTCAATAAGTATTTATTCATCATTTACTATTTTTCCAGCTCTTTTGCTCTGTATTGAGATTACTGAGATAAGTGACACTGTGAACCCAATGCCTTCTAATGGATGCATTAATAGAAGTATGTCATTGTGACAATGGTATAATAGATGGAGTAACTAATTCTAAATAATTAATTAACTATTTCTAAGAGATTAATTCCAATATTTGATGAGAGGTTTAGTGGTTCTTTTGGGGCAGGGTAAGGGGATTACTGAGATCTAGGAAGGAGACAGAATTTCTGGAATCTTCAGCATTTAGGTAAAAGTAGAAGCCATGGAGTATGTCAAGTTTCAGGGAGAATACATAGAGTGGCAGGATACAGGGTTAGGAACAAAACCCTGTGATACCGGTGGAGAAAGAAAGAGCTGCTAAGGAGTTTTTAGGGTAGCAGATAAATTGACAGAGTAATCAAGAAAGCCAAGAAAAAGAGAGAAGAGGCAGTTTGGGGTAAAATGGTAATGATTTATGACATCTGATTAAAACCTGTCTTCCCTATTAGACTGTAGGCATCAGTATGTTTTGTTCACCATTTTATCTTGAGCTTTTAAATGAAGTTCAGTGCCAAACATATTGTAGTTGCTTGTTCAATATGTGCTGAATAAATAGCTTCCCAATTTAGAGACTGAGGCCTAGAAAGAACTTAGAGATAAATTTTTGGGAGGGATTATACCAAGCACAATCCAATGTTAAAAAGAAACAACAAGATGAAAGTTTAACATTTGTGTCCTACCTCTGGTTTATGCAAAGAGTGGCTCAATTGCATTTGAGACTTCCATCCAGAGATAATGCAGATTTTGTGTCATTATCAGAACACTCGATTTGTCAAATTACACACCCTAATTCTTAGTTCAGAAGCCCTGATCACCTCACCCATAGGGGCAGATTTCTAGAGGAGGCAGAACATGTGACTACTGTAGGCAGCGAGAACACCTTGATGAGGAGACTGGAAAGGAATACCCTGTTTAATTTTCAAAACTCCGTTGAAGCAACAGAAAACTGTAAACATGTAAAAAATCAAACAAGCTGATGAAACCAAAATATTGTATCTGAGTGGAGAATTACAGTTTAGGGAAGTGGGTTTACATCCTGGGGTATAGAAACATAGGCCCCTTGTGAACATTTGTACCAAGAAGAACAGAGAGAAAACTGAGATGAAGAAAATGTTCATATGAACTCATGTAGAGATATTATAGAAACAAAAAAATAAACAAATTGAGACTATAAATGTCAGATTTACTGTTACTGGAATCTTTGTTACGAAACTTATTCTATGCCAAAAGATAAAACAATAGTTGAACATTTTTAGGGTGATAAAGGCTTAAAAATTAAATTGCTAGGCATGGAATGTAGAATAAGCATATTTTCATTTAGTTTTAATTTCTCCCACATAAGTGATCCTCAGATCCAGAGAGTTTTGGAATAAATAAAGCAAAGTGCGTTTATTAAAGTTAGAAAGGTTTTTATTTTCATGCAGTTTTATTTTCATTCTTATTAGCTTAAGCATGCAAGACCACAAAACTATGTTCAATTTGACCTTCTATAGTTAGATTCATAAAAGTAATGAAATTACAAAATGAAAGTTTTATAGAAAATCGGTTGTTTACTATTTAACATGGACAGAACATACTATGCTCCAGGCCTACTGAATTATTAATGCTAGGGCTTTCCTTTCTCACATTTACTACCCCTCTGGGAGTCAAAAACCCCATCTGCCTATTCAGGAGCCCTATGAATGCCATTTATGTGATGCTTAATTCTTTTTTTATTTTAAGTTTTGTAGAGATGAGGTCTTGCTGTGCTGCCAGAGCTGGTCTCAAACTCCTGGGTTCAAGCAATCCTCCCAGTTTGGCTTTTCAAAGTGCTGAGATTAGAGGCATGAGCCACCATGCCCAGGCTGTGATGGTTTACTTTATATGTTAACCTCACTGGGCCATGAGATGTCCAGACAGTTGGCTAAACGTTATTTGAGTGTATCCATGAAGGAGATTTGGAAGAGACTAACATTTAAATTAGTGGACTCAGGAAAGCAGATTGTCCTCTCTAATGTGGGTGACTCTCATCCAATCTGCCAAGGGTTTGAATAGAAAAAAAGACTTAGTAAGGGAGTATTTTCTCTTTCTTCCTGTCTTTACACTGTGATATCAGTTTTCCTTACCTTTGGACTTGGACTTAGACTGGAACTTTTGCCATTGGCTCTCCTGATTATCAGGCCTTCGGACTTGAACAGGAGTTTACGCCATCAGTTCTCCAGGGTCTCTAGCTTGCTGACCACAGATCTTGAGACTTGTCAGCTTCTATAACCATGTGAGCCAATTCTTTATAATAAATATCTTTCTGTCTATATATATTCTGTTGCTTCTGTTTCTCTGAAGAACCCAGACAAATACAAAACTTAGTGCTAAGAAGTGAGGTGCAACTGCAACAAATACCTAAATATGAACATGGCTTTGAAACTGGGTAATGGGTAGAGGCTGGAAGAGATTTGAAGTACGTATTAGAAATACGGGTATTCAAGGCAATTCTGGTGAAAACTCAGATTGGAGTGAGGAACACCAAGAATTGGAAACTGGACAAAAAATCCTTACACTTGGCTGAGCTGTGTTTTAGTGTTTCATAGAAGGTAGAACTTGTGAGTGACGAAATTGGATATTTAGCTGAGGAGATTTCTGAGGAAGGTGTTGAAATTTCCTCTTGAATGCTTCCAGTAAAATGCAAAAGAAGAGAGATTAATTGATGAAATAATTGTTAATCAAAAAGGAATCAGAACTGGGAGATGTGGAAAATTCTCAGTTTATTACATAACATAAAATGGGAAAGATTTTCTGAAGAGAATGCTAAAGGTGTGACAGAATAACCATTTGTAAAAGATCATGTTTGGGACTCGTAGACTTAATCAGCCATTTCAACAGAAGCCAGGAATGGAGATGGGATTAATCCAGCAAGAACAGTTTCAAGTAAAGGGAACAGAAAAAGTGAGATAAAATAAAGGAAGGCTGTAAGAAATGCTGGATTTGACAGGACCAGACAACAAAGTATTTGGCTGCAAATTTGCTCTGTTCTACAAGAACAGGGAAAAATGACCCTGAAGTTCATCCAAAGATCAGCAGGGCTACTTTCTCAGTTGCACTGGGATAGACAGCTTCTACAGGAAGCCATGGGGGCCAGAGTACCCTGCAGAGTCACAGAAGCAGAACCACTGCCCCAGTGGGTCCAGAGGCAGAGAATGGATCCAAACAAGTTTATCCTCAGGTTTTAAGATTTGATGGAATTTGTCTTTCTAACTTTCGGACTTGTTTGGTGGCCATCAACTGTTTCTTCTTTCCTATTCTCACTTTTGGAATTGGAATATCTATCTTATGCTCACTTTTGGAATTGGAATATCTATCTTATGCTCACTTTTGGAATTGGAATATCTATCTTATGCCTGTCCCACCATTGCATTTTGGGAGCACATACTTGTCTGGTTATCTGCTCACCTCAATTTTTCTTCCTTAGCTCATAGATGGAGAAGAATTTTGCATCAAGTTTTAACCATATATGATTTATATAACATTTAGATGAGACCTTAAAGTTTAGACTTTAGAGTTGGTGCCAGAATGAGTTAAGACTTTGGGGGCTGTTGGAATGTAATCAATGTATTTTGCATGCAAGAAGGACATGGATGTTAGGAGGTCAGGGAATAATGTTATACACTGAATTACATTCCCCTAAAATTCATACATTGAAGCCCCAACTCTCTACTCTGAAATGTGATGGCATTTGGAGATGAAGCCTTTAGAGGTAATCAGGTTTAGGTGAGGTCATGAGGGTGGGGCTCTGATAATAGGATTAGTCCCCTTTTAAGAAGAGATATCAGAGAGCTTACTCTGTCTCTCTATCATGTGAAGATACAGTGAGAAGTTGGCTATAAGACAGGAAGAGAGCCATTCCTGAACTGAAGCAGCCAGCACCTTGATCTTGGACTTCCCAGCCTTCATCACTGTGAGAAATAAATTCCCATTTGTTTAATCTGCCCAGTCTGTGACATTTTGTATTTTCTGAACAGACAAATACAGCTCATACAATTTTGGAATAAGTGGCAGGAGTATTTATGCTAGAAGTTCTGTCTGTAGATGGAAATCCTATTCCACCAACAGAGACATCTTGCTGTGTCCAGATGCTGAGTAGTCTCTACTTGTTGACTTTATTTCCATGTGTTGACTTGATTCCCTGCTGCTGGCCAGTAAGGGTGATGGACAATCTCCCTATGAGGACACAATATCCCTCCATGCAGTTATTCATCCCCCATGTCTGCCTTTCTCATTGTGTACTCCCTAACTTGCTGTAAGGGTTTGTCCCACCTAGCTCCTCTTTCCCATCTCCCTCTCTTCTCCTCTCCAGCCTAGATGAACCTGTTTTCACTTTGTGTGTGCATGCATATGAAGTGGTGTGTTTCTTCACTATTCTTCATTCTGTTTAACTATTACAGCATAAACTTTATATCCTGCTTCCTTCAGGGCTTCCTTCTATATTGACTACTTACTGCTTGTTTCATTCATATCCTAAAAATTCTTACTTTGCTTGGAGGCAATATAAACACCTCTGACTCACTGGTGGAAAAATTTTACGTAGAGAGGTGAGGAAAACCAAACACAAAGATTAACATTTCAAGATATTACCCTGCAGATGGTAATATAAATGCTATTTATATTTAATACACAAACATGCCTCATATAGATTTTAGATCTCAAGTCTGCATATATATTGAATATGAAAAGTGAGCACTGTGTATAGTCTCTTGGATCTCTCCATATATATTGCTCTCTATATATGTATACACATATCTGTATCTATCTGCTACAAGTCTCAGTCTCTGTTTTCACGCTTTCAAACTCTTAAATGAGAAACCTTATTTAACTTCTGTTTTTTTAAGCCAGACAATAAAAGTCGTAATTGCTGGCTAGCCGTGGACATGTCACTTTGTATTAGATTCTCATTCTGGTTTAATTAGGTTGTGAAGTGACATAGTATAAAAGGTGGCAGTCTCAGTAGGGGCTGTCAGTCTGGTAACAATCGACATCTCTGATATAACATTTATCACACTTACCCATATCTTTTAATTCTGATTATTCCCATGCCAATTGGAGACTTAGTATATCCTCTTGATTATTATTATAACCTATTAATTGCCCACCCCAACCCCCCATTAGTCTTAGTCTGTTTCATCCATATAGCACATAGCCATGAGATTTTATCTTCCTAAACTCTATGTTTCTCTTGTATTTTTTAGCCTAAACATTTAACTGGGGCTCATGATTGACCATACTTCCAAAGTATGTTCTACAGGATACAAATAGGGATTTATACACAGAAAAAAATTATTCTGTCTTTAAGCATGATTGGTAAACACAGATTTAACTAATTATCACCAAGTATATTTTCTCAGGATTCCTGAGAGATGTAAGTATGCTAACATGTGTTATAATACTTTCAGAGAGAGATATAAGCTGTAGTATTTCTCAAATATATTTAAATAAACCTTTTTCTTTATGAGTCATTAAGTCTTCCTGGAGTACACTTTGGAAAAACATTGGACAACAGCATAAAATAAAAATTTATTACCTGGTGCATATAGACTTTTCACAGCCTGTATTCTAAAATTATATGCCTTATATGACCTTTCTGTTTAGTTATATAAAAGAATGTTTTAGCCACATTGCTTTGTCTTTGTTCATATTTTTACTCTGCCATCCATTTCTGCCCTTAAAGGGTCATAAAACGAAAGTGCTGTAACATCTCTATATCTGTCTGTCATCTTTCTTCCTGCTTTTCTCTTTCTAGGCCTCTCTCTGTCTTATTCTCCCACTGTTTCTCTCTTCCTCTCTTCTTTCCATCCTCTTGTCCTTCTACTCTTTTCTTCCCAGCTTATCTTACAAAATTGGTCATTTTCTTATATAATCAATGTCTTAGTCCATTTAGGCTGCTATACTAAAATATCTTAGGCTGAGTAATTTATGAACAACAGAAATTTATTATTTTCATTTCTGGAGACTGGGAAGTCCAAGATCAAGGTGCTAGCAGATTTGGTGTTTGGTGAGGACATGCTCCTCACAGATGGTGACTTCTGTGTCCTCACATGGAGGAAGTAGGGAAGGGAGCTCACTTGAGTTTCTTTTAATAAGGACACTAATCTCATTTATTAGGGTTTCACCCTTATAACTTAATCATTTCCTGGTATGATTTGAATATGTGTCCTCTAAAAATGCATGTGTTGAATGAACGACTGTACTCCAATAAATGAAAACCTCCTAGACAAAAATGATACATTCCTAGACTCATAAGACTACCAAGACTGAACCATGAAGAAATGTGAAACCTGAACAGGCCAATAATGAGTAATGAGAAATAAGCAATAGTAAAACATTTCCCATCAAAGAAAATCCCAGGACCTAATGGCTTCATTGCTGGATTCTACCAAATATTTAAAGGCTAACTAATATCAGTTTTACTAAAACTCTTAAAAAAATTGAAGTAGAGTTAATACTTCCAAGCTCATTCTACAATGACAGCATTGCCCTCATACAAAAACCAGACAAAGACAAAACAAAACAAAACAAAAATTAAACTATGTCAATATTCTTGATGAATATAGATGCAAAAATCCTCAGCAAAATATGTCAAACTTAATTAAACAACATGGTGAAGATCACATGTACAAGTGATATTCATCCCAGATATGCAAGAATGGTTCAACATACACAAATAAATAAATATCATATTACTAGAATTAAGGACAAAAACGAAATGATCATGCCAATAGATTATGGAAAAGCATCTATTCAACATCAGTAAAGTTACATGTTCCTTCATGATAAAAACTCTCAAGAAACTGGGTTATAGAAGGAACATGACTCAAAACAATAAAAGCCAAATGTGATAAACCCACAGCTAGCATCATAATGAAGGGGAAAATGGAAAACTTTTCTGCTAAGGACTGAAACAAGACAAAGATGTCCAGTTCTACCACTAATATTCAACGTAGTAATGGAAATCTTGGGGCAATTAGATAAGAGAAAGATATAAAGGGCATCCAAATTGGAAAGGAAGAAGTCAAATTGTTCTTGTTTGCAGATGACATTGTCTTATATTTAGAAAAGCCTAAAGACTCCACCAAAAAACTGTTAGAATGGATATATGAATTCAGTTAAGTTGCAGGACACAAAATCAACATACGAAAATCAGTGATATTTCTATATACCAAAATTGAACAATCTGAAAAGGAAATCAAATAAGTGATCACTTTTAAAATAGTTAACAAAAACAATAAACTTGATGAAGGAAGTGAAAGATCTCTATAATAAAAACCATAAAACATTGATGAAAGAAATTGAGGAAGACACAAAAATGAAAAGGTAGCCCGTGTTCATGGATTGGAAGAATTAATATTGTTAAAATGTCCATACTCTCCCAGAGTTATACACATATGTAATGCAGTTCCTATAAAAATATCAATGACATTCTTTACAGAAATAGAAAAAAAAATACTAAAATTTGTAAGGGATCACAAAAGACCTTGAATAGTCAGAGCAATCTTCAGCAGGAAGAACAAAGCTGGAGGCACACATTACCTAATTTCAAAATAAAAATACAGATGCATAGATCAATGGAACAGAATAAAGAAAGCCAAAATAAATCCACATACAGCCAATTCCCTTTTGATAAAGGTGTTAAGAACATACATTGAGGAAAGGACAGTCTCTTCAATAAATGATGCTGGGAAAACTGGGTATCCATACGCAGAAGAATAAAAATAACTCCAATTTCTCACTATATAAAAAAATCAACCCAAAATAGATTAAAAACTTAAATGTAAGACCCCAAATTATAAATCTGCTACAAGAAAGCATTGGGGAAGTGCTTCAGTACACTGGTCTGAACAAATATTTCTTGAGTACTACCCCATAAGCACAGGTAACCAAAGCAAAGTTGTCAAATGGGATTACATCAAGCCAAAAAGCTTCTGCACAGCAAAGAAAACAATCATCAACAAAGTAAAGAGATAACCTACAGAATGGACAAAAATCTTTGCAAACTATTTATTTCCACGGGGATTAATAACCAGAATATACAAGGAACTCAAGCAATTCAATGGCAAAAATACAAATAACCCAATTTTAAAATGGGAAAGCTAGGTGTAATGGTGTGTACCATTAGTTCCAACAGGTGACTGAGTGGAGGTGACTGAGACAGGAGGATTGCTTAGGTCCAGGAGTATGTGACTGTAGTGTCCTAGGATTGCACCTATGAATAACCACCGCACTCCAGCTTGGGCAACATAGTAAGATCTCATTACTAAAAGAAAGCAGGGTGGTAAAAGATCTAAATAGACATTTCTCAGAAGACAACATACAAATAGCCAACAGGTATAAGAAAAATGTTCAAAATCATTAAAAATCATCAAGGAAATGCAAGTCAACACCACATTGAGATATAGTCTCACCCTAGGGACATTCCAAGATGGCTGAATAGGAACAGCTTTGGTCTGCAGCTCCCAGAGTGATTGATGCAGAAGATGGATGATTTCTGTGTTTCCAACTGAGGTACCTGGTTCATCTCATTGGGACTGGTTGGATAGTGGGTGCAGCCCACAAAGGGCGAGCCAAAGCAGGGCAGGGCATTGTCTCACCTGGGAAGTGAAAGGGGTCGGGGGATTTCCCTTTCCCAGCCAAGGGAAGGTGTGACAGACTACCTGGAAAAAAACAGGACACTCCCGCCCAAATACTGTGCATTTCCCAAGTTCTTAGCAATCAGCAGACAAGGCGATTCTCTCCCGTGCATGCCCATGGAGACTTGCTCACTGCTAGCACAGCAGTCTGAGATTTATCTGTGAGACAGCAGCCTGGCTGTGGGAGGGGCGTCCACCATTGCTGAGGCTTGAGTAGGTAAACAAAGCAGCCGGGAAGCTCAAACTGGGCGGAGTCCACCACAGCTCAACAAGGCCTACTGCCTCTAGACTCCATCTCTGTGGGCAGGGCATAGCTGAACAAAAGGTAACAGACAACTTCTGCAGACGTAAACATTCCTGTCTGACAGCTCTGAAGAGCAGTGCTTCTCCCAGCATGGCGTTTGAGCTCTGAGAATGGAGAGAATGCCTCCTCAAGTGGGTCCCTGAACCCCATGTAGACTAACTGGGAGACACCTCCCAGTAGGGGCTGACAGACACCTAATATAGGTGACTGCCCCTCTGGGACGAAGCTTCCAGAGGAAGGATCAGGTAGCAATATTTGCTGTTCTGCAACATTTGCTGCTCTGCAGCCTCCTCTGGTAATACCCAGGCAAACAGGGTATGGAGGGGAACTTCAGCAAACTCCAACAGACCTGCAGCTGAGGGACCTGACTGTTAGATGGAAAACTAACAAACAGAAAGGAATGGCATCAACATCAACAAAAGGTCATCTACACCAAAACCCCATCTGTAGGTCACCAACATCAAAGACCAAAGGTAGAAAAAACC
The DNA here is from genome assembly GCF_001698545.2 of Rhinopithecus bieti. Classification (NCBI taxonomy): domain Eukaryota; kingdom Metazoa; phylum Chordata; class Mammalia; order Primates; family Cercopithecidae; genus Rhinopithecus; species Rhinopithecus bieti. Next base: position 414,588 of record NW_016803608.1, on the reverse strand, counting down.
ACAAAGATGGGGAGAAACCAGAGAAGAAAAGCTGAAAATTCTAAAATCAGAGCACCTATTCTCCTCCAAAGGATACTCCTTGAGAAGAGCAACGCCAAGACACATAATTGTCAGATTCACCAAGGTTGAAATGAAGGAGAATGTTAAGGGCAGCCAGAGAGAAAGGTCAAGTTACCCGCAATGGGAAGCCTATCAGACTAACAGCGGATCTNGAAGCTTCCAGAGGAAGGATCAGGTAGCAATATTTGCTGTTCTGCAACATTTGCTGCTCTGCAGCCTCCTCTGGTAATACCCAGGCAAACAGGGTATGGAGGGGAACTTCAGCAAACTCCAACAGACCTGCAGCTGAGGGACCTGACTGTTAGATGGAAAACTAACAAACAGAAAGGAATGGCATCAACATCAACAAAAAGGTCATCTACACCAAAACCCCATCTGTAGGTCACCAACATCAAAGACCAAAGGTAGAAAAAACCACAAAGATGGGGAGAAACCAGAGAAGAAAAGCTGAAAATTCTAAAATCAGAGCACCTATTCTCCTCCAAAGGATACTCCTTGAGAAGAGCAACGCCAAGACACATAATTGTCAGATTCACCAAGGTTGAAATGAAGGAGAATGTTAAGGGCAGCCAGAGAGAAAGGTCAAGTTACCCGCAATGGGAAGCCTATCAGACTAACAGCGGATCTCTTGGCAGAAACCCTACAAGCCAGAAAAGAGTGGGGGCCAATATTCAACATTCTTAAAGAAAAGAATTTTCAACCCAGAATTTCATATTCAGCCAAACTAAGCTTCATACGTGAAGGAGAAATAAAATCCTTTGCAGACAAGCAAATGCTGAGAGATTTTGTCACCACCAGGCCTGCCTTACAAGAGCTCCTAAAGGAAGCAGTAAACATGGAAAGGAACAACCGGTACCAGCTGCTGCAAAAACATGCCAAATTGTAAAGACTATTGATGCTATGAAGAAACTGCATCAATTAACAGGCCAAATAACCAGCAAACATCATAACGACAGGATCAAATTCACACATAACAATATTAACCTTAAATGTAAATGGGCTTAATGCCCCAATTAAAAGACACAGACTGGCAAATTGGATAAAGAGTCAAGACCCATCAGTGTGCTGTATTCAGGAGACCCATCTCACGTGCAAGGACACACATAGGCTCAAAATAAAGGGATGCAGGAAGATCCACCAAGCAAGTGGAAAGCAAAAAAAAAAAAAAAAAAAA